>NC_137141.1:35892358-35929858 GCF_949319135.1 Squalius cephalus | reverse complement strand
ATGAGGCCTTCACAGGAGAGAGTCTAGTTGACACAGTCTCTGCTGACACTTCAGGGATGTGTTGTGCTCGTGTCTAGGCGCAGGTCCTCCATCTGATCTGGATACGGCCCGGATCCGGCTGACTACATCATGTGTTGTGGTCGTGTCTAGGCGCAGGTCCTCCATCTGATCTGGATACGGCCCGGATCCGGCTGACTACATCATGTGTTGTGGTCGTGTCTAGGCGCAGGTCCTCCATCTGATCTGGATACGGCCCGGATCCGGCTGACTACATCATGTGTTGTGGTCGTGTCTAGGCGCAGGTCCACCATCTGATCTGGATACGGCCCGGATCCGGCTGACTACATCATGCGTTGTGGTCGTGTCTAGGCGCAGGTCCTCCATCTGATCTGGATACGGCCCGGATCCGGCTGACTACATCATGTGTTGTGGTCGTGTCTAGGCGCAGGTCCTCCATCTGATCTGGATACGGCTCGGATCCGGCTGACTACATCATGTGTTGTGGTCGTGTCTAGGCGCAGGTCCTCCATCTGATCTGGATACGGCCCGGATCCGGCTGACTACATCATGTGTTGTGGTCGTGTCTAGGCGCAGGTCCTCCATCTGATCTGGATACGGCCCGGATCCGGCTGACTACATCATGTGTTGTGGTCGTGTCTAGGCGCAGGTCCTCCATCTGATCTGGATACGGCCCGGATCCGGCTGACTACATCATGTGTTGTGGTCGTGTCTAGGCGCAGGTCCTCCATCTGATCTGGATACGGCCCGGATCCGGCTGACTACATCATGTGTTGTGGTCGTGTCTAGGCGCAGGTCCTCCATCTGATCTGGATACGGCTCGGATCCGGCTGACTACATCATGTGTTGTGGTCGTGTCTAGGCGCAGGTCCTCCATCTGATCTGGATACGGCCCGGATCCGGCTGACTACATCATGTGTTGTGGTCGTGTCTAGGCGCAGGTCCTCCATCTGATCTGGATACGGCCCGGATCCGGCTGACTACATCATGTGTTGTGGTCGTGTCTAGGCGCAGGTCCTCCATCTGATCTGGATACGGCCCGGATCCGGCTGACTACATCATGTGTTGTGGTCGTGTCTAGACGCAGGTCCTTCATCTGATCTGGATACGGCCCGGATCCGGCTGACTACATCATGTGTTGTGGTCGTGTCTAGGCGCAGGTACACCATCTGATCTGAATACGGCCCGGATCCGTTTGACTACATCATGTGTTGTGGTCGTGTCTAGGCGCAGGTCCTTCATCTGATCTGGATACGGCCCGGATCCGGCTGACTACATCATGTGTTGTGGTCGTGTCTAGGCGCAGGTCCTCCATCTGATCTGGATACGGCCCAGATCCGGCTGACTACATCATGTGTTGTGGTCGTGTCTAGGCGCAGGTCCTTCATCTGATCTGGATACGGCCCGGATCCGGCTGACTACATCATGCGTTGTGGTCGTGTCTAGGCGCAGGTCCTCCATCTGATCTGGATACGGCCCGGATCCGGCTGACTACATCATGCGTTGTGGTCGTGTCTAGGCGCAGGTCCTCCATCTGATCTGGATACGGCCCGGATCCGGCTGACTACATCATGCGTTGTGGTCGTGTCTAGGCGCAGGTCCTCCATCTGACTGGATACGGCCCAGATCCGGCTGACTACATCATGCGTTGTGGTCGTGTCTAGGCGCAGGTCCTCCATCTGACTGGATACGGCCCAGATCCGGCTGACTACATCATGCGTTGTGGGCGTGTCTAGGCGCAGGTCCTCCATCTGATCTGGATACGGCCCGGATCCGTTTGACTACATCATGTGTTGTGGTCGTGTCTAGGCGCAGGTCCTCCATCTGATCTGGATACGGCCCGGATCCGGCTGACTACATCATGTGTTGTGGTCGTGTCTAGGCGCAGGTCCTCCATCTGATCTGGATACGGCCCAGATCCGGCTGACTACATCATGCGTTGTGGTCGTGTCTAGGAGCAGGTCCACCATCTGATCTGGATACGGCCCGGATCCGGCTGACTACATCATGTGTTGTGGTCGTGTCTAGGCGCAGGTCCTCCATCTGATCTGGATACGGCCCGGATCCGGCTGACTACATCATGTGTTGTGGTCGTGTCTAGGCGCAGGTCCTCCATCTGATCTGGATACGGCCCGGATCCGGCTGACTACATCATGTGTTGTGGTCGTGTCTAGGCGCAGGTCCTCCATCTGATCTGGATACGGCCCGGATCCGGCTGACTACATCATGTGTTGTGGTCGTGTCTAGGCGCAGGTCCACCATCTGATCTGGATACGGCCCGGATCCGGCTGACTACATCATGCGTTGTGGTCGTGTCTAGGCGCAGGTCCTCCATCTGATCTGGATACGGCCCGGATCCGGCTGACTACATCATGTGTTGTGGTCGTGTCTAGGCGCAGGTCCTCCATCTGATCTGGATACGGCTCGGATCCGGCTGACTACATCATGTGTTGTGGTCGTGTCTAGGCGCAGGTCCTCCATCTGATCTGGATACGGCCCGGATCCGGCTGACTACATCATGTGTTGTGGTCGTGTCTAGGCGCAGGTCCTCCATCTGATCTGGATACGGCCCGGATCCGGCTGACTACATCATGTGTTGTGGTCGTGTCTAGGCGCAGGTCCTCCATCTGATCTGGATACGGCCCGGATCCGGCTGACTACATCATGTGTTGTGGTCGTGTCTAGGCGCAGGTCCTCCATCTGATCTGGATACGGCCCGGATCCGGCTGACTACATCATGTGTTGTGGTCGTGTCTAGGCGCAGGTCCTCCATCTGATCTGGATACGGCTCGGATCCGGCTGACTACATCATGTGTTGTGGTCGTGTCTAGGCGCAGGTCCTCCATCTGATCTGGATACGGCCCGGATCCGGCTGACTACATCATGTGTTGTGGTCGTGTCTAGGCGCAGGTCCTCCATCTGATCTGGATACGGCCCGGATCCGGCTGACTACATCATGTGTTGTGGTCGTGTCTAGGCGCAGGTCCTCCATCTGATCTGGATACGGCCCGGATCCGGCTGACTACATCATGTGTTGTGGTCGTGTCTAGACGCAGGTCCTTCATCTGATCTGGATACGGCCCGGATCCGGCTGACTACATCATGTGTTGTGGTCGTGTCTAGGCGCAGGTACACCATCTGATCTGAATACGGCCCGGATCCGTTTGACTACATCATGTGTTGTGGTCGTGTCTAGGCGCAGGTCCTTCATCTGATCTGGATACGGCCCGGATCCGGCTGACTACATCATGTGTTGTGGTCGTGTCTAGGCGCAGGTCCTCCATCTGATCTGGATACGGCCCAGATCCGGCTGACTACATCATGTGTTGTGGTCGTGTCTAGGCGCAGGTCCTTCATCTGATCTGGATACGGCCCGGATCCGGCTGACTACATCATGCGTTGTGGTCGTGTCTAGGCGCAGGTCCTCCATCTGATCTGGATACGGCCCGGATCCGGCTGACTACATCATGCGTTGTGGTCGTGTCTAGGCGCAGGTCCTCCATCTGATCTGGATACGGCCCGGATCCGGCTGACTACATCATGCGTTGTGGTCGTGTCTAGGCGCAGGTCCTCCATCTGACTGGATACGGCCCAGATCCGGCTGACTACATCATGCGTTGTGGTCGTGTCTAGGCGCAGGTCCTCCATCTGACTGGATACGGCCCAGATCCGGCTGACTACATCATGCGTTGTGGGCGTGTCTAGGCGCAGGTCCTCCATCTGATCTGGATACGGCCCGGATCCGTTTGACTACATCATGTGTTGTGGTCGTGTCTAGGCGCAGGTCCTCCATCTGATCTGGATACGGCCCGGATCCGGCTGACTACATCATGTGTTGTGGTCGTGTCTAGGCGCAGGTCCTCCATCTGATCTGGATACGGCCCAGATCCGGCTGACTACATCATGCGTTGTGGTCGTGTCTAGGAGCAGGTCCACCATCTGATCTGGATACGGCCCGGATCCGGCTGACTACATCATGTGTTGTGGTCGTGTCTAGGCGCAGGTCCTCCATCTGATCTGGATACGGCCCGGATCCGGTTGACTACATCATGTGTTGTGGTCGTGTCTAGGCGCAGGTCCTCCATCTGATCTGGATACGGCCCAGATCCGGCTGACTACATCATGTGTTGTGGTCGTGTCTAGGAGCAGGTCCACCATCACCACCAGGTCATGAACGCATGAACTAACTGTTCCCTATTTTTCATTGAAAGCATATGTCATAATTTAGATATATTTTTAAGATGGAAGAATGCGGTTTTACATGAAACATAAACTAGAAACGTGGCTTTCAAATGAAAGGTTGGTATCAAAGAGCACACCCAGGTTCCTAACCGACGACGAAGACTTAACAGAGCAGCCATCAAGTGTTAGACAGTATTCTAGATTATTACGTGCAGAGGTTTTTGGTCCAATCATTAGAAACTCTGTTTTTTCAGAATTAAGTAGTAGGAAATTACTAGTCATCCAAGTCTTTATATCAGCTATGCATTCCGTGAATTGGTAAGTTTCGTCAGGGCGTGAAGAAATACAGAGCTGAGTATCATCAGCATAACAGTGAAAGCTAATGCCATGCTTCCTAATGATATCTCTCACGGGTAGCATGTACAGAGTGTGTGTGTGTGTGTGTGTGTGTGTGTGTGTGTGTGTTTGTGTGAGGGTAGCATGTACAGAGTGTGTGTGTGAGGGTAGCATGTACAAAGTGTGTGTGTGTGTGTGAGGGTAGCATGTACAAAGTGTGTGTGTGTGTGTGAGGGTAGCATGTACAGAGTGTGTGTGTGAGGGTAGCATGTACAGAGTGAACAGCAGTGGTCCTAGTACTGAGCCTTGTGGTACACCATACTCAACTTGTGATTGATGAGACATCTCTTCATTTGAGATCGTGTCTACACGCGTGTGTGTGAGTGTGTTTGTGACACAGATGAGACTCAGATGTGCTGTTTTTCAGGGGAACCAAACAGGACGAGGCTGGAACAATCACATACACATCCTGGATCTGGAGACGTCCTCGTGGAGTCAGCCAATCACGAAGGTGCTAAAGCTAAACTTGATCTAATGTGGTGTTGCAGCAGGATCTGTGTGTGACGAGCTCAAACACTGTGTGTGTCCGTACAGGGAAACACTCCGACGCCACGGGCCGCTCACGCCTGCGCAACCATCGGCAACAGAGGCTTCGTCTTCGGAGGCCGTTACATGGTGTGTGTGTGTGTGTGTGTGTGAGTGTTTCAGAGTGTACATGTTTTTCTATCCCGTTGTGGACTTAAACCTGAACGCACACAGACTCATGTAAAAATGCAGAAAGTTTTCTGTGATGGGTAGGTGTAGGGGTCGGGTTAGTGTGTGTGTGTGTGTGTGTGTGTGTGTGTGTGTGATGGGTAGGTGTAGGGGTCGGGTTAGTGTGTGTGTGTGTGTGTGTGTGTGTGTGTGTGTGTGATGGGTAGGTGTAGGGGTCGGGTTAGTGTGTGTGTGTGTGTGTGTGTGTGTGTGTGTGTGATGGGTAGGTGTAGGGGTCGGGTTAGTGTGTGTGTGTGTGTGTGTGTGTGTGTGTGTGTGTGATGGGTAGGTGTAGGGGTCGGGTTAGTGTGTGTGTGTGTGTGTGTGTGTGTGTGTGTGTGTGTGTGTGATGGGTAGGTGTAGGGGTCGGGTTAGTGTGTGTGTGTGTGTGTGTGTGTGTGTGTGTGTGTGTGTGTGTGTGATGGGTAGGTGTAGGGGTCGGGTTAGTGTGTGTGTGTGTGTGTGTGTGTGTGTGTGATGGGTAGGTGTAGGGGTCGGGTTAGTGTGTGTGTGTGTGTGTGTGTGTGTGTGTGTGTGATGGGTAGGTGTAGGGGTCGGGTTAGTGTGTGTGTGTGTGTGTGTGTGTGTGTGTGTGTGTGTGTGTGTGTGATGGGTAGGTGTAGGGGTCGGGTTAGTGTGTGTGTGTGTGTGTGTGTGTGTGTGTGTGTGTGATGGGTAGGTGTAGGGGTCGGGTTAGTGTGTGTGTGTGTGTGTGTGTGTGATGGGTAGGTGTAGGGGTCGGGTTAGTGTGTGTGTGTGTGTGTGTGTGATGGGTAGGTTTAGGGGTCGGGTTAGTGTGTGTGTGTGTGTGATGGCTAGGTGTAGGGGTCGGGTTAGTGTGTGTGTGTGTGTGATGGGTAGGTGTAGGGGTCGGGTTAGTGTGTATGTGTGTGTGTGTGATGGGTAGGTTTAGGGGTAGGGTTAGTGTGTGTGTGTGATGGCTAGGTTTAGGGGTCGGGTTAGTGTGTGTGTGTGTACTGTGTGTGTGTGTGTGTGTGTGATGGGTAGGGGTCGGGTTAGTGTGTGTGTGTGTGTGTGTGTTGGCTAGGTGTAGGGGTCGGGTTAGTGTGTGTGTGTGTGTGATGGGTAGGTGTAGGGGTCGGGTTAGTGTGTGGGTTAGTGTGTGTGTGTGTGTGATGGGTAGGGGTCGGGTTAGTGTGTGTGTGTGTGTGTGTGAGAGATGGGTAGGTGTAGGGGTCTGGTTAGTGTGTGTGTGATGGGTAGGTGTAGGGGTCAGGTTAGTGTGTGTGTGTGTGTGTGTGTGTGTGATGGGTAGGTGTAGGGGTCGGGTTAGTGTGTGTGTGTGTGTGTGTGTGATGGGTAGGTTTAGGGGTAGAGTTAGTGTGTGTGTGTGTGTGTGATGGGTAGGTTTAGGGGTCGGGTTAGTGTGTGTGTGTGTGTGTGTGTGTGATGGGTAGATTTAGGGGTCGGGTTAGTGTGTGTGTGATGGGTAGGGTTAGGGTTAGGGTTAGGGTTAGTGAGTGTGTGTGTGTGATGGCTAGGTGTAGGAGTCAGGTTAGTGTGTGTGTGTGATGGGTAGGTTTAGGGGTCTGGTTAGTGTGTGTGTGTGATGGGTAGGTTTAGGGTTAGGGTGTGTGTGTGTGTGTGTGTGTGTGTGTGTGTGTGTGTGTGAGATGGGTAGATTTAGGGGTCGGGTTAGTGTGTGTGAGGGGTAGGGTTAGTGTGTGTGTGTGAGATGGGTAGATTTAGGGGTCGGGTTAGTGTGTGTGAGGGGTAGGGTTAGTGTGTGTGTGTGTGATGGGTTAGGGTTAGGGTTAGGTTTAGGGGTCGGGTTAGTGTGTGTCTGTGTGTGTGAGTGTGTGATGGGTAGATGTAGGGGTCGTGTTAGTGTGTGTGTGTTTGATGGGTAGGTTTAGGGGTCGGGTTAGTGTGTACCGTGTGTGTGTGTGTGTGTGTGTGTGTGTGTGTGTGAATCACTGCTACTAGTGTTCCTATGATCATTAGCATAGGCTAGCATGTTTAGCGTTCTGAAGCTCAGTGTTTTGCTCCGCAGGATCAGCGTCTGAACGATCTGCACTGCCTCGATCTGGACTCGTGGGAATGGAGTGAGATGTGCGTTCAGTGAGTGTAACACCGCTGAGAGATCTGTGACGAGCTCACACACTAAAGCGTGTGTGTTTCAGGTGTGTTCCTCAACACGGTCCCGTCGGCCGGTCCTGGCACTCGCTCACCCCAGTGTCAGCTGACCATCTGTTCCTGTTCGGCGGATTCACCACCGACCGAGAGACACTGAGTGAGGGAATCAGTGTGTGTGTGTGTGTGTGTGTGTGTGTGTGTGTCTGACAGCACAGCTTCATCAGTGTGTGTGTGTGTGTGTGTGTGTGTGTGTGTGTGTGTGTGTGTGTGTGTGTGTGTGTCTGACAGCACAGCTTCATCATTGTGTGTGTGTGTGTGTGTGTGTGTGTCTGACAGCACAGCTTCATCAGTGTGTGTGTGTGTGTGTGTGTGTGTGTGTGTGTGTCTCTGACAGCACAGCTTCATCAGTGTGTGTCTGTGTGTGTGTGTGTGTCTGACAGCACAGCTTCATCGGTGTGTGTGTGTGTGTGTGTCTGACAGGACAGCTTCATCAGTGTGTGTGTGTGTGTGTGTGTGTGTGTGTGTCTGACAGCACAGCTTCATCAGTGTGTGTGTGTGTGTGTGTGTGTCTGACAGGACAGCTTCATCAGTGTGTGTGTGTGTGTGTGTGTGTGTGTGTCTGACAGCACAGCTTCATCAGTGTGTGTGTGTGTGTGTGTGTGTGTGTGTGTCTGACAGGACAGCTTCATCAGTGTGTGTGTGTGTGTGTGTCTGACAGCACAGCTTCATCAGTGTGTGTGTGTGTGTGTGTGTGTGTCTGTCTGACAGCACAGCTTCATCAGTGTGTGTGTGTGTGTGTGTGTGTGTGTGTGTCTGACAGCACAGCTTCATCAGTGTGTGTGTGTGTGTGTGTGTGTGTGTGTCTGACAGCACAGCTTCATCATTGTGTGTGTGTGTGTGTGTGTGTGTGTGTGTCTGACAGCACAGCTTCATCAGTGTGTGTGTGTGTGTGTGTGTGTGTGTGTGTGTCTGACAGCACAGCTTCATCAGTGTGTGTGTGTGTGTGTGTGTGTGTGTGTGTCTGACAGCACAGCTTCATCAGTGTGTGTGTGTGTGTGTCTGACAGCACAGCTTCATCAGTGTGTGTGTGTGTGTGTGTGTGTGTGTCTGACAGCACAGCTTCATCAGTGTGTGTGTGTGTGTGTGTGTGTCTGTCTGACAGCACAGCTTCATCAGTGTGTGTGTGTGTCTGACAGCACAGCTTCATCAGTGTGTGTGTGTGTGTGTGTCTGTCTGACAGCACAGCTTCATCAGTGTGTGTGTGTGTCTGACAGCACAGCTTCATCAGTGTGTGTGTGTGTGTGTGTGTGTGTGTGTCTGACAGCACAGCTTCATCAGTGTGTGTGTGTGTCTGTCTGACAGCACCTCTTCATCGGTGTGTGTGTGTGTGTGTCTGTCTGACAGCACAGCTTCATCAGTGTGTGTGTGTGTGTGTGTGTGTGTGTGTGTCTGACAGCACAGCTTCATCAGTGTGTGTGTGTGTGTGTGTGTGTGTCTGTCTGACAGCACCTCTTCATCGGTGTGTGTGTGTGTGTGTGTCTGTCTGACAGCACAGCTTCATCAGTGTGTGTGTGTGTGTGTGTGTGTGTGTGTGTGTGTCTGACAGCACAGCTTCATCAGTGTGTGTGTGTGTGTGTGTGTGTGTGTCTGACAGCACAGCTTCATCAGTGTGTGTGTGTGTGTGTGTGTGTGTGTGTGTGTGTGTCTGACAGCACAGCTTCATCAGTGTGTGTGTGTGTGTGTGTGTCTGACAGCACAGCTTCATCAGTGTGTGTGTGTGTGTGTCTGTCTGACAGCACAGCTTCATCGGTGTGTGTGTGTGTGTGTGTCTGTCTGACAGCACAGCTTCATCGGTGTGTGTGTCTGTCTGACAGCACAGCTTCATCAGTGTGTGTGTGTGTGTGTGTGTGTGTGTGTGTGTCTGACAGCACAGCTTCATCAGTGTGTGTGTGTGTGTGTGTGTGTGTGTGTGTGTGTGTCTGACAGCACAGCTTCATCAGTGTGTGTGTGTGTGTGTGTGTGTGTGTGTGTGTGTGTCTGACAGCACAGCTTCATCAGTGTGTGTGTGTGTGTGTGTGTGTGTGTGTGTGTGTCTGACAGCACAGCTTCATCAGTGTGTGTGTGTGTGTGTGTGTGTGTGTCTGACAGCACAGCTTCATCGGTGTGTGTGTATGTGTGTGTGTGTGTGTGTGTGTGTGTGTGTGTGTGTGTGTGTCTGTCTGTCTGACAGCACAGCTTCATCAGTGTGTGTGTGTGTGTGTGTGTGTGTGTCTGACAGCACAGCTTCATCAGTGTGTGTGTGTGTGTGTGTGTGTGTCTGACAGCACAGCTTCATCAGTGTGTGTGTGTGTGTGTGTGTGTCTGTCTGACAGCACAGCTTCATCAGTGTGTGTGTGTGGGTGTGTGTGTGTGTCTGTCTGACAGCACAGCTTCATCAGTGTGTGTGTGTGTGTGTGTGTGTGTGTCTGTCTGACAGCACAGCTTCATCAGTGTGTGTGTGTGTGTGTGTGTGTGTGTCTGACAGCACAGCTTCATCAGTGTGTGTGTGTGTGTGTGTGTGTGTGTGTCTGACAGCACAGCTTCATCAGTGTGTGTGTGTGTGTGTGTGTGTGTGTGTCTGACAGCACAGCTTCATCAGTGTGTGTGTGTGTGTGTGTGTGTCTGACAGCACAGCTTCATCAGTGTGTGTGTGTGTGTGTGTGTGTCTGACAGCACAGCTTCATCAGTGTGTGTGTGTGTGTGTGTCTGTCTGACAGCACAGCTTCATCGGTGTGTGTGCGTGTGTGTGTGTGTGTCTGTCTGACAGCACAGCTTCATCAGTGTGTGTGTGTGTGTGTGTGTGTGTGTCTGACAGCACAGCTTCATCAGTGTGTGTGTGTGTGTGTCTGTCTGACAGCACAGCTTCATCAGTGTGTGTGTGTGTGTGTGTCTGTCTGACAGCACAGCTTCATCGGTGTGTGTGCGTGTGTGTGTGTGTGTCTGTCTGACAGCACAGCTTCATCAGTGTGTGTGTGTGTGTGTGTGTGTGTCTGACAGCACAGCTTCATCAGTGTGTGTGTGTGTGTGTGTGTCTGACAGCACAGCTTCATCAGTGTGTGTGTGTGTGTGTGTCTGTCTGACAGCACAGCTTCATCAGTGTGTGTGTGTGTGTGTGTGTCTGTCTGACAGCACAGCTTCATCGGTGTGTGTGCGTGTGTGTGTGTGTGTGTGTGTGTCTGACAGCACAGCTTCATCAGTGTGTGTGTGCGTGTGTGTGTGTGTTGCAGGCGACGCCTGGCTGTACTGCGTGAGGACGAACGAGTGGAGGCCGTTTGATCACGAACACACTCAGCGACCCAGGTGACCCTTCCTCGTCTGTCACTGATGATCTCGATGTGTGTGCCGTTCTCCCGGTCTCATGTGTGTTTTCTGCAGACTGTGGCACACGGCGTGTTTCGGTCCTGACGGGGAAGTGTTTGTGTTTGGAGGATGTGCAAATAATCTGCTCTCTCAACAACAAGCGGTGAGCAAAATATAATATTTACTCCCTAATAACGAGCAAATGCTGCTAATGCTAATGCTGGAGTCGGAGCTAATGCTGAAGCCGGAGCTAATGCTAATGCTGAAGCCGGAGCTAATGCTGAAGCCGGAGTCGGAGCTAATGCTAATGATGACACCGGAGCTAATGTTAATGCTGAAGCCAGAGCTAATGCTAATGCTGAAGCCGGAGCTAAGGCTAATGCTGAAGCCGGAGTCGGAGCTAATGCTGAAGCCGGAGCTAATGCTAATGCTGAAGCCGGAGTCGGAGCTAATGCTGAAGCCGGAGCTAATGCTAATGCTGAAGCCGGAGTCGCTCCTGCCAGTAGAACGTGAGATTAGCTTGAGCAAACTCTGGATTGGTTCTCAAACTGAGAGAGTTTATTCCTGCCTTGTAAATGCGTTTACATTCATGTTATTTTTCATAAGAAGTGAATCTAACCTCGTGTGCGGTCGGCTGTTCGCTTCGTCACGCTCAGCTGTTGGCCAGACTCTGGATCTACCCCAGTAGACGGAGCGGTTATAGCGAGCCGGAGCTGAGCCGGGCCGGGTTTGTGTGGTTTCGTCAGCTGTATCTCCTCATGCAACACAGAGCTAGTGAGGAGAAAACAAACGTTCACCTGTAGTTAGGAGGCTAACAGAAACACAAGAGCGTCTCAGTGAGGATGAGTCCTGCATCTCTGCACGAGTCTAAACACTCGTTTAACCCTAATCCTGCATCTCTGCTCGAGTCTAAACACTCGTTTAACCCTAATCCTGCATCTCTGCACGAGTCTAAACACTCGTTTAACCCTAACCCTAATCCTGCATCTCTGCTCGAGTCTAAACACTCGTTTAACCCTAACCCTAATCCTGCATCTCTGCTCGAGTCTAAACACTCGTTTAACCCTAATCCTGCATCTCTGCCCGAGTCTAAACGCTCGTTTAACCCTAACCCTAATCCTGCATCTCTGCTCGAGTCTAAACACTCGTTTAACCCTAATCCTGCATCTCTGCCCGAGTCTAAACGCTCGTTTAACCCTAATCCTGCATCTCTGCTCGAGTCTAAACACTCGTTTAACCCTAACCCTAATCCTGCATCTCTGCCCGAGTCTAAACACTCGTTTAACCCTAACCCTAATCCTGCATCTCTGCTCGAGTCTAAACACTCGTTTAACCCTAATCCTGCATCTCTGCTCGAGTCTAAACACTCGTTTAACCCTAACCCTGCATCTCTGCACGAGTCTAAACACTCGTTTAACCCTAATCCTGCATCTCTGCTCGAGTCTAAACACTCGTTTAACCCTAATCCTGCATCTCTGCTCGAGTCTAAACACTCGTTTAACCCTAATCCTGCATCTCTGCTCGAGTCTAAACACTCGTTTAACCCTAATCCTGCATCTCTGCTCGAGTCTAAACACTCGTTTAACCCTAATCCTGCATCTCTGCTCGAGTCTAAACACTCGTTTAACCCTAATCCTGCATCTCTGCTCGAGTCTAAACACTCGTTTAACCCTAATCCTGCATCTCTGCTCGAGTCTAAACACTCGTTTAACTCTAACCCTAATCCTGCATCTCTGCTCGAGTCTAAACACTCGTTTAACCCTAACCCTAATCCTGCATCTCTGCCCGAGTCTAAACACTCGTTTAACCCTAATCCTGCATCTCTGCTCGAGTCTAAACACTCGTTTCTTCTTCATCTGTATTTACAGGCTCACAGCAACGAACTACTGGTGTTCACGGTCCAGCCCAAATCTCTGGTCAGGTGAGCGGTTCTCCACAGCGCCACGCTCACTGCCTCGCCCTGTGTGTGTGTGTTGATAGTGTGTGTGTGTGTGTGTATCCTCAGGCGCTGTTGATCGTGTGTGTGTGTGTGTATCCTCAGGCGTTGTTGATCGTGTGTGTGTGTGTGTGTGTATCCTCAGGCGCTGTTGATCGTGTGTGTGTGTGTGTATCCTCAGGCGCTGTTGATCGTGTGTGTGTGTGTGTGTGTATCCTCAGGCGCTGTTGATCGTGTGTGTGTGTGTGTATCCTCAGGCGCTGTTGATCGTGTGTGTGTGTGTGTGTGTGTATCCTCAGGCGCTGTTGATCGTGTGTGTGTATCCTCAGGCGCTGTTGATCGTGTGTGTGTGTGTGTGTGTGTGTGTATCCTCAGGCATTGTTGATCGTGTGTGTGTGTGTGTATCCTCAGGCGCTGTTGATCGTGTGTGTGTGTGTGTGTGTGTGTGTGTGTGTGTATCTATCCTCAGGCGCTGTTGATCGTGTGTGTGTGTGTGTGTGTATCCTCAGGCGCTGTTGATCGTGTGTGTTTATCCTCAGGCGCTGTTGATCGTGTGTGTGTGTGTGTGTGTGTGTGTCCTCAGGCTGTGTTCAGACGTGGCCGTCCGGCACCAGGAGCTTCTTCAGCACTCGTGGGACGTTCTGCCCAAAGCCCTGCTCCAGCAGCTGCAGCAGAGGATCATGGGACACTCCTAGAAGACAATCACAGCGGAACATGTGGAAAACCATCGCCAGAGACGTTCATGAGACTCGTGTAGCAGAAAATGGTTTATTCCGCCAGACAACACAAAGACCATGCCGGAACTGATTTCAGCATCTTCAAACTCATTTATTAAAGCACATCTCCATTAAAGCTCGTCACCATCTAACGCTTCTGCTCTTTATTGCTCTCACAGTTTATAACAACATTCCCCAGTCGCACGCATACAATCAACACTGTGTACGAAACACCACTGACGTTAGAGGAATGAGCTGAAATCTGTTTCCCAGACCTCTGATTCACACATTTACTGAAACTAGACCATATAATTCCCACGATTCATCACAACTCTTCATCACCTAGTCAGGATTTGTACAACAAGCCAAAATGTTGTATTGATTGTTTTTGTTTTTTTTCCAACATGGAAAATAAATGAAGCAGTGTTTACATTTATACTGTAATTTTGATTTATTTATTATTAAATCCAATGAGTTGAAGGGAAATTATCTGCTTTTAAAACACAAAGCGTCGGTTGTTCTCCGTCATAAAACACAACCTGTGAATATTCAGTCTTTGGAAAGGCGATTCAAAGCATGATGGGATGCGCTCAGGAATCTCCCGCTTCACTTCTTCTTCGCCGCTAAGAGGTTCGGCGCCGACACCTTCACTTTCCCAGGCATGTTTCTGGACAGATCCGTGTCCTGTAAAACAGCAGCGTCACATGACTGATCCCGGCCAATCATCAGAGGCACAAACGTGAGCTACAAATACCTTGACGCTCCGGAACAAGTCCTTCTCTCGAGCACTGGCATCTTTGCCTCGCATGAAGCTCAGCACGGCCGTACGGGCAGCTGCGCACACACACACACACACTCGTTACGTCACATTCACACACACTTAAACCATTAACGTTTCACATAAAACCAATCTTTACCTTTGCCCTTTTTCTGAGTGCCTGGCGTTAATTTGACTTTGTACCTGCAGTCAAAACAGGGCAGAGAGTTGATTAGGGTCTGAGAGTGTGTTCATATCTGATGTAGTGAATCTGCTAATACTGAAACCTGATGTAGTGAATCTGCTAATACTGAATCCTGATGTAGTGAATCTGCTAATACTGAACCCTGATGTAGTGAATCTGCTAATACTGAATCCTGATGTAGTGAATCTGCTAATACTGAACCCTGATGTAGTGAATCTGCTAATACTGAGTCCTGATGTAGTGAATCTGCTAATACTGAGTCCTGATGTAGTGAATCTGCTAATACTGAATCCTGATGTAGTGAATCTGCTAATACTGAGTCCTGATGTAGTGAATCTGCTAATACTGAATCCTGATGTAGTGAATCTGCTAATACTGAATCCTGATGTAGTGAATCTGCTAATACTGAACCCTGATGTAGTGAATCTGCTAATACTGAACCCTTATGTAGTGAATCTGCTAATACTGAGTCCTGATGTAGTGAATCTGCTAATACTGAACCCTGATGTAGTGAATCTGCTAATACTGAATCCTGATGTAGTGAATCTGCTAATACTGAACCCTGATGTAGTGAATCTGCTAATACTGAGTCCTGATGTAGTGAATCTGCTAATACTGAGTCCTGATGTAGTGAATCTGCTAATACTGAATCCTGATGTAGTGAATCTGCTAATACTGAGTCCTGATGTAGTGAATCTGCTAATACTGAATCCTGATGTAGTGAATCTGCTAATACTGAATCCTGATGTAGTGAATCTGCTAATACTGAACCCTGATGTAGTGAATCTGCTAATACTGAACCCTTATGTAGTGAATCTGCTAATACTGAGTCCTGATGTAGTGAATCTGCTAATACTGAGTCCTGATGTAGTGAATCTGCTAATACTGAGTCCTGATGTAGTGAATCTGCTAATACTGAACCCTTATGTAGTGAATCTGCTAATACTGAATCCTGATGTAGTGAATCTGCTAATACTGAGTCCTGATGTAGTGAATCTGCTAATACTGAACCCTTATGTAGTGAATCTGCTAATACTGAGTCCTGATGTAGTGAATCTGCTAATACTGAGTCCTGATGTAGTGAATCTGCTAATACTGAATCCTGATGTAGTGAATCTGCTAATACTGAACCCTGATGTAGTGAATCTGCTAATACTGAATCCTGATGTAGTGAATCTGCTAATACTGAACCCTTATGTAGTGAATCTGCTAATACTGAGTCCTGATGTAGTGAATCTGCTAATACTGAACCCTGATGTAGTGAATCTGCTAATACTGAGTCCTGATGTAGTGAATCTGCTAATACTGAATCCTGATGTAGTGAATCTGCTAATACTGAACCCTGATGTAGTGAATCTGCTAATACTGAGTCCTGATGTAGTGAATCTGCTAATACTGAACCCTGATGTAGTGAATCTGCTAATACTGAGTCCTGATGTAGTGAATCTGCTAATACTGAACCCTGATGTAGTGAATCTGCTAATACTGAACCCTGATGTAGTGAATCTGCTAATACTGAGTCCTGATGTAGTGAATCTGCTAATACTGAGTCCTGATGTAGTGAATCTGCTAATACTGAACCCTGATGTAGTGAATCTGCTAATACTGAGTCCTGATGTAGTGAATCTGCTAATACTGAGTCCAGATGTTGTGAATCTGCTAATACTGAGTCCTGATGTAGTGAATCTGCTAATACTGAACCCTGATGTAGTGAATCTGCTAATACTGAGTCCTGATGTAGTGAATCTGCTAATACTGAGTCCTGATGTAGTGAATCTGCTAATACTGAGTCCTGATGTAGTGAATCTGCTAATACTGAACCCTGATGTAGTGAATCTGCTAATACTGAACCCTGATGTAGTGAATCTGCTAATACTGAGTCCAGATGTTGTGAATCTGCTAATACTGAAACCTGATGTTATGAATCTGCTAATACTGAATCCTGATGTTGTGAATCTGCTAATACTGAATCCTGATGTTGTGAATCTGCTAATACTGAATCCTGATGTAGTGAATCTGCTAATACTGAAACCTGATGTTGTGAATCTGCTAATACTGAATCCTGATGTTGTGAATCTGCTAATACTGAACCCTGATGTAGTGAATCTGCAAATACTGAACCCTGATGTAGTGAATCTGCTAATACTGAAACCTGATGTAGTGAATCTGCTAATACTGAATCCTGATGTAGTGAATCTGCTAATACTGAACCCTGATGTAGTGAATCTGCTAATACTGAATCCTGATGTAGTGAATCTGCTAATACTGAATCCTGATGTTGTGAATCTGCTAATACTGAGTCCTGATGTTGTGAATCTGCTAATACTGAATCCTGATGTAGTGAATCTGCTAATACTGAAACCTGATGTTGTGAATCTGCTAATACTGAATCCTGATGTAGTGAATCTGCTAATACTGAAACCTGATGTAGTGAATCTGCTAATACTGAATCCTGATGTAGTGAATCTGCTAATACTGAACCCTGATGTAGTGAATCTGCTAATACTGAGTCCTGATGTTGTGAATCTGCTAATACTGAGTCCTGATGTTGTGAATCTGCTAATACTGAATCCTGATGTAGTGAATCTGCTAATACTGAAACCTGATGTTGTGAATCTGCTAATACTGAATCCTGATGTAGTGAATAGGGATGTCCCGATCCGATCCACGGCATCGGTATCGTGCCGATACTGGCCCAAAACGCTAGATCGGATATCGGAGGGGAGAAAAAAAATTATCCGATACCTATGATCCGATACCCATTAGGGGTGGAACGGTACGTATTCGTACTGAACGTACGTTCGGTGCATGGATTTACACAGAGAATACACGGTATAAAAATAAATAAATATCGCGTGCACATTAATGTAATACGGAACTAACGTTACTGTTAGATACGCGCATATGCGGGTTCTTTAGGGACACCTAATCTGTAGCCCGCCTTAGCTCTGAACGCGCGTCTATATCGCTTCAAACGCTCACTTTATCATTATACGCGCGCGGCGCGTCCTATTCACTTTGGACGCGCGAATGGATTCAAACTGTTCAAGCATCGAACTAGACGCGATAGACGCAAATTTGACGCAATGCTGGAGTGTGTGTGTGTCAGAGAGAGAGAGGCACGGGCGCGATCGAACAGTGGAAACATAAAAACATACTCCGTCATTTTCATACAGGACATCATTAAAACTGCAAAAAGTGTTTAGCCTACTTATATTTGTGTAAAACCCAACATTGTGCTTTTGTCAAACTGTAAACTCTTGTCAAACTGTAACTGTCACCCAACCAAAATCACACACACACACACACACACACACACACACACACACACGCTGTTTAAAAGCAAAAATGATATCATCTTTTGGACATTCATCATTGCATTGGTTTTCATTTCTTGTCCTAAAACAGAGCACTAATCTGTTTATTTTTAAGTTACACATTCTACATTGAATAAAAAAGAAAATCAAATGTGTTTTTAAAAGTAGTATTATTTTATACAGAAATAAATTATTTATAATTCAGATGAGAATAAAGTTAAAGTTAATTAAAATTTAAAGGAAACAAATATATTGATCTGAAATATAGCAAATTAATTTAAAATTCATTCAGGTTACCAAACATATCTCAAGGTCTTTTGAATAAAGGGTGGCAGTCTTTCATTATCAACTGTTGTTGTGGACTATATACTGGAGAAGTATTTGTTCTCCATTTGAGTGAGATGTTTTTATGTGGCTAATTGAGCAAAGTGCTTCCATTATATTTTATATTATTAGTATTAGTTCAAGAATAAAATAAAAATATCGGATTGATATCGGTATCGGCAAATAGCCAAAGCTGCGGCATCGGTATCGGTATCGGAAGTGAAAAAGTGGTATCGGGACATCCCTAGTAGTGAATCTGCTAATACTGAATCCTGATGTAGTGAATCTGCTAATACTGAGTCCAGATGTTGTGAATCTGCTAATACTGAATCCTGATGTAGTGAATCTGCTAATACTGAATCCTGATGTTGTGAATCTGCTAATACTGAATCCTGATGTAGTGAATCTGCTAATACTGAAACCTGATGTTGTGAATCTGCTAATACTGAATCCTGATGTTGTGAATCTGCTAATACTGAATCCTGATGTAGTGAATCTGCTAATACTGAAACCTGATGTTGTGAATCTGCTAATACTGAATCCTGATGTTGTGAATCTGCTAATACTGAACCCTGATGTAGTGAACCTGCTAATACTGAGTCCAGATGTTGTGAATCTGCTAATACTGAATCCTGAGGTAGTGAATCTGCTAATACTGAATCCTAATGTAGTGAATCTGCTAATACTGAATCCTGATGTAGTGAATCTGCTAATACTGAACCCTGATGTAGTGAATCTGCTAATACTGAACCCTGATGTAGTGAATCTGCTAATACTGAGCCCTGATGTAGTGAATCTGCTAATACTGAGTCCTGATGTAGTGAATCTGCTAATACTGAGTCCTGATGTTGTGAATCTGCTAATACTGAATCCTGATGTAGTGAATCTGCTAATACTGAAACCTGATGTTGTGAATCTGCTAATACTGAATCCTGATGTTGTGAATCTGCTAATACTGAGTCCTGATGTAGTGAATCTGCTAATACTGAATCCTGATGTAGTGAATCTGCTAATACTGAATCCTGATGTAGTGAATCTGCTAATACTGAGTCCTGATGTAGTGAATCTGCTAATACTGAGTCCAGATGTTGTGAATCTGCTAATACTGAATCCTGATGTAGTGAATCTGCTAATACTGAGTCCTGATGTAGTGAATCTGCTAATACTGAATCCTGATGTAGTGAATCTGCTAATACTGAGTCCAGATGTTGTGAATCTGCTAATACTGAATCCTGATGTAGTGAATCTGCTAATACTGAGTCCTGATGTTGTGAATCTGCTAATACTGAATCCTGATGTAGTGAATCTGCTAATACTGAGTCCTGATGTAGTGAATCTGCTAATACTGAATCCTGATGTAGTGAATCTGCTAATACTGAGTCCAGATGTTGTGAATCTGCTAATACTGAATCCTGATGTAGTGAATCTGCTAATACTGAAACCTGATGTTGTGAATCTGCTAATACTGAATCCTGATGTTGTGAATCTGCTAATCCTGAACCCTGATGCTGTGAATCTGCTAATACTGAATCCTGATGTTGTGAATCTGCTAATCCTGAACCCTGATGTAGTGAATCTGCTAATACTGAGTCCAGATGTTGTGAATCTGCTAATACTGAATCCTGATGTAGTGAATCTGCTAATACTGAATCCTGATGTAGTGAATCTGCTAATACTGAAACCTGATGTTGTGAATCTGCTAATACTGAATCCTGATGTTGTGAATCTGCTAATCCTGAACCCTGATGCTGTGAATCTGCTAATACTGAATCCTGATGTTGTGAATCTGCTAATCCTGAACCCTGATGCTGTGAATCTGCTAATACTGAATCCTGATGTAGTGAATCTGCTAATACTGAGTCCAGATGTTGTGAATCTGCTAATACTGAATCCTGATGTAGTGAATCTGCTAATACTGAGTCCTGATGTAGTGAATCTGCTAATACTGAATCCTGATGCTGTGAATCTGCTAATCCTGAACCCTGATGCTGTGAATCTGCTAATACTGAGTCCAGATGTTGTGAATCTACTAATACTGAGTCCTGAAAGCACACTTGTAGTTGGCGAGGGCCATGTAGGGAGCGCAGACAGGCACGGAGAACATCAGCACATCGTCCGGGTGCGGCAGGCCCGTCAGAGAGTCCAGAACGTCCTGATACACAACAACACACTCACAATCACACATATCCATTAATAAAGCTCAGTTATACATCATAATTCAGACAGGAAGTCTGATTTGCACTTCCTGTTTGTCCGGCTTGGCTCACCTCAGCCACAGGATTGTCCACGTCCTCCGCCTCCTGCAACACAATCACAGCTCAGTAACTCCGACACTAACTCCACAGATCATGTGAATCTCTCACCGGAGAGCGTACCCTGGAATCGGGGTCGTCCGCAGCTTCGGTGTCTTCGCTCGTCCGGATGATGTTCACGGCTTCAGGCTTCAGGACCGCTCTCTGAGGAGGAGGAGGATGTTTCCTGACCGGCTCTTCTTTCACCCTTCCTTTCTTGCCCTTCTTTGGCTTCTCCTGCTTGCTGGACCCTGCGGACTGTGTTCATGCCGAGGACAGAGACCAACACTGATGATATCACTCTGAGCTCATGTTAAACGCATGTGAAACTGTCACTGACCCCCAATAACTTCATCATCATCTCTCGGTCCTCTTCATCCTGGTCTTTGTACTTGTCCTTCATCTTCTTCAGTTTGTTCTGAGGGAAACAGACACACATCAGTGAACTGACCTCCTGACCCCTGACCTTCTGACCCGTGACAGTGTTGATCACCTTCTGTCCTCTCTTCAGCGGCGGCTCGGCTCCGCTCCTGCGCTCCGGCATGCGGGGAGTCTCCGGCTCTGCGGCGCCGCTGTCCTCGGGGTCACCCGTGCTCTCCGGCTTCGGCTTCTTCATGTCCCTGATGACAGCAACAGGCGTTAGAGTGTGTGTGTGTGTGTGTGTGTGTGTGTGTGTGGTCTCACCTGCGCTGTTTGGCCATCAGGGGTGTGTGTGTGTGTGTTCTCACCTGCGCTGTCTGGCCGTCAGGTGTTTTCTCCCATGAGCCTCGGCTGCGTTTGCCTGCAGGACACACACACTTTAAACATCTGCACATTGAGTTCAAATGGAGTCATGTGATCAGTTGGTCACCTGATGCGACTCGTCCTGCGTGAAGGCGTCGGTCTGAAGAGTTCTGCGGAGAGAGACACACGGACTGAAGCGATCGTCTCACACACACACACACACACACACACACACACACACACACACACACACACACACCTGTTGGGCTGCAGGTGTGACAGGGAGATGCTGGTGTCGGGGAAGCTGATCTCTGCGCTCTGCTCTTCCTGGTTTCTGACGTTGCTCTCGGTCAGCGGCTCCTCTCCCTCACGCTCTTCCTCTCCCTCCTCCTCTTCCTCATGCTGCTCCTCTTCCTCACGCTGCTCCTCTTCCTCACGCTCCTCCTCTTCCTCACGCTCGCTGTCGTCACCTGAGGCACACACACGAGACTGAGTATCTCACGGAGGCTTGAGAACGAGGAGAGATGATGATGTTCATGAACCTAAGAGTTCGTCTCCCTCCTCCAGAAGGTCTGCAGTGCTGGACGCCACGTCCTCTTCCTCATCCAGGGTCTTCATCTTCCTCTCTCCGCGATGCCTAAAAACACTCTGATCATCGACCTGCAACACAGAAGAAGAGAGTCCTGATGATGATGATGATCACATGACCACTGATAACTGATGATGAACAACATCGGCTTCACCTTGAACAGAAACCCGAAGCCCATGATCAGATATGATGGAGGCAGGAAGTTCTTCTTCCCTGTGGAAAAGCCATACAGTGCATTTAGCAATATTCCCCATATAGTGAGTCTGCAGATGAGCTGACCTCTGACCTCTGATCATGAAGCTGCCGGTGGTCAGGTATTCTCCTGTCGGAGCGGTTTTGGTCACCTGATGATGATGGACCCACCAGGCGCTGGTGATGACCTTAGCGTCCCATGCCGCGCTGTAGCAGACGGCCATCGTCCCGGCCTCGGTCAGCGTGCGGGGGGGAACCGGCTGGCCTGAGGGAGCAGAGCACTAGCACAGGTCAAAGGTCACGAGGTCAATTCTCCCGTAATGCATGAACTGATCACATAACAATTCTATGCAAGTCAAGTCGCTTTGAGTTCAGTCACCTGATCAGGACAGTTTCACAACACTTTAATTTGAAAGTCACGTGTCTATCTGTAAAACCGCATTCTTCCATCTTAAAAATATATCTAAATTACGTCATATGCTCTCATTGACAAATGCGGAACAATTAGTCCATGCGTTCATGACCTCAAGGCTAGATTATTGTAATGCTCTACTGGGTGGTTGCCCTGCACGCTTAATAAACAAACTACAGCTGGTCCAAAACGCAGCAGCTCGAGTTCTTACCAGAACCAGGAAGTATGACCATATTAGCCCGGTTCTGTCAACAACTGCATTGGCTCCCTATTAAACATCATATACATTTTAAAATATTGCTGATTACTTACAAAGCACTAAATGGTTTAGCTCCGCAGTGCTTGAGCGTGCTCTTAGCGCATTATAGTCCTTCACATCTATTGCGATCTCAAAATTCCGGCCTAGGGCTGAACGATTAATCGCAACAAAACCGCACGCGATTTGCGATTTCCGGTTTTCACCTGTGGGTCACGGCTGAGCGCGTCTTCTTTACACTCACTTACAAACGAACATTTTCTCGCCTATCGTGCGTCTACATTACACCCGTACCACTAAAAAGACGGAATATATCCAAGACTCCAGTCATAAATTAGTATTAATATTGATAGCATCACTGGTGGCGTCGTTGCTAACTTACTGTCCATCTGTTAAAATGGCGAATATATCAGATGTATGTTGTCTACCTTTTGGTGCAGGTGAGGACACATTTGAGCTGCACGCGGTGCAGTCTGAGCTGGAAGCTGTTGAGAAACAGATCCGTGACCTTTTAGAGAGACAAGCCGAGCTGATAGACCGGCGTTTAGCTCTTGAAACATCACGCGCCGATGCACACAAATCAGTGATTAACGTTAGTAACCCGCTGACCCCGACCTCGTCTACTCCGTGTGTTTCTCAGCATCGGTCCCGAGCGCCCAGGTCACGATCAGCCATGGTCTCGTTCACTCCGGCTCCAACACGCCACCACGAAGCCTGGATGGTTCCGCAGCGGAAGACGCGAGTCAGGTCTAGACCAAGACTCTCTCCGACCCTCCCGGTTTTCGAGATCTCCACCCAGAATCGCTTCTCCCCTCTTCGCGAAACGGAACGCGATGCTGTGATCATCGGCGATTCCATCGTTCGACACGTACACGCTACGTCAGGTAAAAGTAAGGTGCGCACTCACTGCTTTCCTGGTGCTCGTGTTTTCGATATCGCTGCGCGGGTACCCGAGATCTTGAACGGTGACGAGCGCGTCGGAACTGTGATCCTGCACGCGGGAGTGAACGACATCAGGCTGCGCCAGACGGAGGTTCTGAAGAAAGACTTCAGGAGCCTGATCGATACGGTACGCAGCACATCGCCTGATATAACGATCATTGTGTCAGGACCGCTTCCCACGTACCGACAAGGGCATGAAAAGTTTAGTAGATTATTCGCGCTAAATGAATGGTTAATGTCATGGTGCAATGAGCAGAAACTGCTCTTTGTAAATAATTGGAATCTGTTTTGGGAGCGTCCTAGGCTCTTCCGTGCAGGCTTACACCCAAGCAGATTCGGATCGGATCTTCTGTCGGATAACATCTCCAAAATGTTAAATACCGTTTACCAAGTGACTAGTAACCAAAAGTCCAAATTACAGTCTCTGCTGCACCAATAGTGTAGAACATTGCATAGAAACTGTGTCTATTCCTCGTTTAGTGAGATCAAATAATAAATCTACTGCAGGATCTAGGAAAAATCTAATTGTTATTAAAACAGAAAATCTCGCTATTAGTGAACAAAAACAATTTCTAAAGCTAGCTTTTCTAAACATTAGATCACTCACACCTAAGGCGGTTATTGTAAATGAAATAGTCACAGATAATAGCATCGATGTACTTTGCCTTACTGAAACCTGGGTTAAACCAAATGATTATTTCGGTCTTAATGAGTCTACTCCACCAGGATACTCCTATAAGCATGAGCCCCGTATGATTGGTCGTGGCGGCGGTGTCGCAACGATCTATAGAGATATTCTTAATGTTACCCAGAAAACAGGTGACAAGTTTAATTCGTTTGAAGTACTTGTACTAAATGTTACGCTCTCAGATGTAAGAAAAAAATCCCTATTATCTTTAGCTTTGGCTACCATATATAGACTGCCAGGGCCTTATGCTGATTTCCTAAAAGAGTTTGCAGATTTTCTCCCAGATCTATTGGTCAATGTCGATAAAGCATTAATTGTTGGAGATTTTAACATACACGTAGATAATCCAAATGATGTGTTAGGGGCTGCGTTTACAGATTTATTAACCCTCTGGGGTCTGAGCTGTTTTCTGGGCCCTGGAGGTGTTCTGACATGCTCTGACATTTGTGGTTATTTCTGTTACTTGTGACATTTTCATGGCTAAAGTCTGATTACACTGTATTCAGCACAAACTCTGCTACAATAATATATCAGCAGCATGTATGTAAAAGTTTGTAGTTTTGAGATAATGACATTTATGCGTGGTTTGTGAAAATACAAAAATAAATTCTCACTGAAATAAGGTCATGAAACCCATACTGATTATTTCTTCACAAGACTTTTGAAAATTGTATCACGTAGCCTAGAATATTTGCTCTAAAACTATGTGAGAATCACCCTGACTGCTCATTCAGAGAAGACAATATATTGATTTAAAAATTTTACGACGTGTTTTGTGTTAGAAAGCAATATGCGAAGGGGCGGATCACCTCATTAATATGAAAGCTTTCCACACCTGAGAAAGACAAAGAACCTCCCTAATGGCCCTATTAGGAGCTTATCAGGGCCCATCATTCTGACCAACCTTGCACAAAGAATGAGGAGATTTAAAAAAGAATGGCTTTTAAAATTGTTTGGATTTATTTACAACACAACATAATCCAAAGATGCACAACAAAAAAGCACTTATTGAAGAAAGAGACCTTTGTGCCATTCCTAAAAACATTGTACATACCTTTCATTTTCTAAGGTGTTTGATTTTCACTTTACCATGTTCATGTACAGAGACATGTACTGTGAATGTTGAAGTCAGCAGGACTCAGTGGCATCTGGGCCCTGAAAAAAAAAAAAAAAAAAAGTGCACATACTGATATCAAGAGAAAGGCCTGCACGATTTTGGGAATACATTTTAGATTTTTCTTGTTAAAATTGCTTTTTAAAATTCACAGAATACACACACACACTCACACAAATGTTTCCAACAATATATAATGAACACCAGGTTTGTTGTGCCTTGTAGGTATAGGCTATGCGCAGTGCTGCATAAAATAATAACAATATAGCAGCCTATATATATTTTCAAAAAGATTTCAGTAACAACTAAGCTAGAGAAAAATATATTGATTATCATGTTACTTCTAATGTTTCCATTCGTTATGATGATATGAAATGAGATAATAGTAAAAACATGAAGCCGTTTGGAGCGTTTTGCTTTTCCAAAATATGATACATTCAAACGCGATCGCGATCAAAAATATGATACATTAAAACGCGATCGCGATCAAGAATATGATACATTAAAACGCGATCGCGATCAAATATAAAACATTATGGTTAGGCCTACCATATACATATCTACGTTTGAGCAGATATCCACAAACACAGTAACAGTAAACACGGGTCTAAATATTATAATATTCACCATCTAGCAACAGTTCAACTGCAATGTGAAATTTATGCAACAATAGCAAACTAATATGTAAGAATTTCTTACCTTATCTTTCTTGTCTTCAAATATCGTTCTTCTTCTTCTGATGTAAATCCAATGTAAGCTCAGTGCCTGAGACGTGCCGTCTTTCAAACTCGACGAAAAGTGAAGAGAAGTGTTTTGTTGTTGAGGTAATGAGGGCGATCGCGTTCCATGTGGAGATTTGCATGTGAATATCTTTTGCGCGAGTGGGCGTGGCCGAATTAAAAATAATTAGGAAGCGTTTGAGAAGCTGGACATCTTGTTGGTTTTATACAAATTACTTAAACAGAGAATATTTGTTTTCGTTTTGAATCCGATCATTTAAAAGTACACACTTAAATGTTTATAAAGGTGTATGGCTCATAAATGTGTGACAAATATTCGCTGAGTTTTGTTTCAGTTTATAGACGTGCTCAAGAAAAAAAAGTTCACCGCGACGGAGAGGCAGAACGCACACACTGTTTATTTTCTTTATTTTACAAAAGCACAATGTTTTGATTTGATTGGAAGTGGACACATACAAAAGTAGAAATACCACAGATTCTTTTTTTATATTTCTTTTTTCTGTATGACCATAAATGACGGAGAAATTTAAGTTTATAGTGCTACAATGTGGAGAAAATCCAGCAAAACGCGCCGGCGCGTTTGTCGACCTCAGAGGGTTAAACTCCTTTGGGGTCAAGCAAAACGTCACCGGACCAACTCATCGTCTTAATCATACACTCGATTTAATTATATCACATGGAACCGATCCAACCGATATAGATATCATTCCACAAAGTGATGATGTCACTGACCATTACATGGTAACTTGCATATTACGTACTCCTGTAATATGTCATGCTGCGCCGCGTTATCGACCAGGCAGAACAATCCTTCCATCCACCATACATAATTTATCAAATTGCTTATCTGATCTGTCTCAGCTGCTCAGTGAACCCAAACAAACAGATGAACTAGAGGAATTAACTAGCACTATGAGCACCATTCTCTCTGCACCCATTAGATTAAAAAAGGTCAGAGAGAAAAGTAAAGCACCATGGTACAACAATACTACGCATGTTCTAAAGAGAGAAACCCGTCATTTAGAGCGTAAATGGAAACAAACTAATTTAGAGGTCTTTAGAATCGCGTGGAAAGACAGTATGTCACGTTATAAAAAGGCCCTAAAAGCGGCCAGGGCTGAGCACCTCCGCATACTAATAGAAAATAACCAGAATAATCCAAGGTTTTTATTTAACACCGTGGCTAGACTAACAAATAAACAAGCGTCACCTGAACAAAATATCCCGTTACAGTTTAGTAGTAATGATTTCATTAACTTCTTCACTGAGAAAATAGAAAGCATCAGAACCACAATTGTAAACGTTCAATCTTCAATCGCGCTTTATAACTCAGCCTCAACTATCACCCCGCAAGAACAATTACAGTGCTTTACAGCTATAGAACAAAAAGAGTTAAATAAACTTATCATTTCATCTAAAACAACAACATGTATATTAGATCCTATACCAACTAAACTACTGAAAGAAGTGTTACCTATAATGGAAGAGCCTCTCCTCAATATTATTAACTCATCTTTATCTTTAGGTCATGTTCCAAGAACATTTAAACTGGCAGTTATAAAACCACATATTAAGAAACCACAATTTGACCCAAATAACCTAGCAAATTATAGACCCATTTCAAATCTTCCATTTATGTCTAAAATATTAGAAAAAGTTGTATCCGCTCAACTGGGCTCTTTCTTGCAAGAAAATGACATCTATGAAAAGTTTCAGTCTGGGTTCAGGCCGCACCATAGCACTGAAACTGCGCTCGTTAAAATCACGAATGATTTACTTTTAGCTTCTGACCAAAGCTATATCTCAATATTAGTTTTACTTGATCTTAGTGCTGCGTTCGATACTATAGATCATACAATACTCTTAGATCGACTACAAAATTATGCTGGTGTTCAAGGACAAGCATTAAGCTGGTTTAGATCGTATTTATCTGACCGCTACCATTTTGTCTATTTAAATGGAGAAAAATCGATCATAACTCCAGTAAACTATGGAGTGCCGCAGGGATCTGTGTTAGGCCCTCTATTATTCTCAATATATATGCTGCTACTTGGAAATATTATAAGGAAACATGGAATTAGTTTCCATTGTTATGCTGATGACACTCAAATCTATATTTCATCACGGCCGGATGAAAACGCTAAATTATCCAAATTGACAGAGTGTGTTAAAGATATAAAAGATTGGATGACGCGTAATTTTCTTTTATTAAATCCTGACAAGACAGAGGTAATACTTATCGGTTCAAAAAACCGCCCACAAAACCTCTCACAATACAACTTTAACATAGTAGGATGTCCTGTTACTTTATCCTCTACAGTAAAAGACCTGGGTGTTATACTAGACTGCAACCTGTCTTTTGAAAATCATATTTCATATGTTACAAAAACAGCCTTTTTCCACCTTAGAAACATTGCTAAGCTACGTAATATGCTATCAGTTTCTGACGCAGAAAAGTTAGTTCATGCATTCATGACCTCGAGACTAGATTACTGTAATGCTTTATTAGCTGGTTGTCCTGCAACCTCAATAAACAAGCTACAGTTAGTCCAAAATGCTGCCGCTAGAGTTCTTACTAGATCAAGAAAATATGATCATATAACACCGATTTTATCATCACTGCATTGGTTATCTATAAAGTCCTGTATTAATTACAAGGTATTGCTATTGACTTATAAAGCCCTAAACGGCTTAGCTCCAGTCTATTTAACAGATCTTCTATCGCCCTATAATCCATCGCGCTCTTTAAGATCACTAGATTCGAGGCTTTTGGTCATACCTAGGATATCCAGATCCACCAAAGGAGGGAGATCATTTTCACATTTAGCTCCAAAACTCTGGAATAGTCTTCCTGATACTGTTCGTTGCTCAGACTCGCTCTCCCAGTTTAAAACTAGATTAAAGACGCATCTCTTCAGCCAGGCATTCATATAATATTTTTAATCTTACAGTTAAATCCGGCCTCTAGTTCATAAACGCCAGAGGAGAACTTGCCCCCGACTGAGCCTGGGTTCTCCCAAGGTTTTTTTTTTCTCCATTAGGTCACATGATGGAGTTTTAGGTCACCATTAGGTCACTTGATTGAGTTTTTTGGTTCCTTGCCACTGTTGCCTTTGGCTTGCTCAGTTGGGGATATTTAATTTAATTTAATCAATCAATAATACTATTGATCAGCATTACCAAACGTGGACGTTTTTTCCACTAGAAACAAACCTTGTTGTGTTATTTTGATTTAATACTGTGAAGCTGCTTTGATACAATCTGTATTGTGAAAAGCGCTATACAAATATACTTGACTTGACTTGACTTGAGTTTGGAGTAAATGCATGTTATTAAATGTCTATTGTTGGACGAGGTTCATAAATGCTTCTCATGTTTTGGAAAGATGTTTGAGGCGTGTTGTTTTTTCAAATGCACGTTATAAGTGACTCAAACTCACAGTGCTTTCAGATGGAGCAGCGTTTACAGAGCCGTACATCAGTGACAAGCTGCGCATAAAAAATAATCGCAGCCTTTGCGATTTTAAAATCACGATAAGCCATCTCGATTTAAATGCGATTACATGGAAAGTGCGATTAATCATTCAGCCCTACTTCCTAACATTGTCCGGGAAGCAGACACACTCTGTCAGTTCAAAGCTAGATTAAAAACACATCTCTTTGACCTAGCATACACATAACACACACGACAGCGCAGTCCTGAAGTGTCACTAGTCTCTCTCCCTGTGAAGGCCTCCTTCCCTCTCTTTCCCTCTCTCCAGATGAAGCGTTGTCGGGATAATTCCGGTTCGCGTGGCTACGTGGAAGCGATAAAAATTCTGTATTATACATTTTAAGGCCAGACAAGTAGTTTGTTGAGGGTTGGTTTGTAGGGAAGGACCACACGCCTGCGCACATATATTCAAACACACACACCTATAGACTGAACTCGTGATACGCATGTGTGCCATCAGCGTTCTCACGGGTTCGTGTTTTTGAAGTTTGGGCAGAGAGAACTGAAGAGTTTTCTGTGAGAGCGGTGTGTGTTAGCGGCCCCTAAGTTAATCACTGATGATCGTTGCGATGGAAGTGAATCAGTCAAAACTAACTTTATCTGGACAATAACTTTATTCTAGATCTGCTGTAAAGCCTAAACACTCTCTGTTACTGTAATCTCCTGTTATCACTGTAAAGCTGCTTTGAAACAATCTACATTGTTAAAGCGCTGTATAAATGAAGATGACTTGACTTGACTCAACATCAGATCACTGTTACTCTACACAACATGTCGGGTTCCTCACCGGACGGGTTCTTGATCACACAGCTTGTGGCTCCATGCAGATCCGCGTGAACGTACACGTCTCCTGAGGAAACACAGCATCAGAGAAACCGAGCATCATGGGAAACCCTGGAGCCTCAGAGCGGACGCGCACACACACACACACACACACACACACCTGCTCTCAGGTAGCGCTTGACGATCATCTCGTTCTGCTGCTGGTCTCGTCCAGCGATGATCAGATAGTTCTCAGAGCTGACGAACCACAGGAACTTCTCAAACCTGCCCAGAGAGTGCTGGATTAGAGAAGCACGCACACACACACACACACACACACACACACACACACACACACACACACACACACACACTGCTTTACCAGTACACCTTCCTGGCCTTCTGAATGCTGGTCACCGTCTGCACTTCTTTCAGTGTCTGTTTGGTCTTCTTCTCAGCAGATTTGAAGGCCTTGAATCGAGAAAAAAAACAACAGAGTTATTCAACAAACCCTCAGCTGATAATAAACACTCGTCTCGCCTCGTCTCGCCTCGTCTCACCTTTTGTGCCGCTTCCACGGTTTTCTGCTCTTTCTTGGCGGCGCTCCTCTTGCAGTCGTAGTACCTGTGGAGAGAGTGATGTTTCCGTGAGTCGTTCAGCATCAGCTCACATCATTCACACCAACACTCACTTCTTCGCGTTGGCGTACGCCGAGAGATTCAGATCCACGTCCACCAGAACCGGTTTGTCCTTGTCCAGTTTTCCCCTCGGCCCTTTATCCCGGCTCTTGCTCTTCTTCCCCCTCAGCGGCGCTGGTTCCTCAGAGGTCCTGGAGTCCGTGTGTTCCGGCTCTCCGTCCTCTGGAGCCGCATACGGGTTTCTGAGGGACAGAGGAGGAGTGAGCGAGCGAACGCTGTGGTCATGTGATCACGTGTGTGTGTGTGTGTGTCACCTGAGCAGCATAGTCATGTGATCACGTGTGTGTGTGTGTATCACCTGAGCAGCATGGACATGTGATCACGTGTGTGTGTGTGTGTGTCACCTGAGCAGCATAGTCATGTGATCACGTGTGTGTGTGTGTATCACCTGAGCAGCATGGACATGTGATCACGTGTGTGTGTGTGTGAGAGAGTGTGTCACCTGAGCAGCATGGACATGTGATCACGTGTGTGTGTGTGTGTGTCACCTGAGCAGCATGGTCATGTGATCAGGTGTGTGTGTGTGTGTGTGTGTGTGTGTGTGTCACCTGAGCAGCATGGTCATGTGATCAGGTGTGTGTGTGTGTGTGTGTGTGTGTGTGTGTGTGTCACCTGAGCAGCATGGTCATGTGATCACGTGTGTGTGTGTGTCACCTGAGCAGCATGGTCATGTGATCACGTGTGTGTGTGAGAGAGTAGGCTTGTTGGACTTCATGCAGCTCTGCGCAGACCGATCGGCGGCTGACTTGAAGCAGTGCATGCCGGTTAGACATTTTGTCCGACTTGATACAGCGCCGACACCTCGTGACTGTGACGTGTGCCATCAAAGTACCGCGAGAGCGATTCGAGAGTAGCCGGAGAACTCAGCCAGCGCAGCTTCTCAAGAGCGGCTGCACGAGGGCTGATGACGACACAGCTGTTCCACGATTGGCCGGATTCACTGCATGACAACGATCACGTGTGTTTCGTGTTTATCGGAACACCTTTAGTTCCTCTAAAGCTCTCAAATCAGTTTTTTATAACAGTAAACACTCTTTTCATGTCGTTGTCATGTTATATTGTGTCATGTTTATCAGATTAAAACTGATTAAAAAACGTAGACTCCACTTCATTGATAGTAGCTTATGTTGAACTTTATTCTTGTTCAAACAGACGCTGTATGAAGCAGTACATAAAGTATTGAATGAAAATGTCTCTGAAACATCTGTGCATTATTAGGCAAATATTGCATTTATTTCACTTCAGCTGTGGTAAAGTATGCAAACACCACGTGAGCGGTCACTACGGGAACCAGAAAGTGTCCGACTTCACGTCTCCGTTTGCAGCTCCTCCCGCCTGTACGCGGCTACTCTCGCCGATCGGGTGCATCCAGCCGCAGCCGATGTCGAACACACCTAGTGTGTGTTACCTGAGCAGCATGGTCATGTGATCACGTGTGTGTGTGTGTGTGTGTGTGTCACCTGAGCAGCATGGTCATGTGATTGCTCTGCAGCTTCAGCTCTTTGATAGCACAGGCCACGGGATCTCCGGCCGCTTGCGCTTCCTTCACGATCTGCCCGATCTCCGCCCAGTCCACCTGATTGGCCAGCGCACTGCGCACCACCGTCAGCGCTCGCTCCACCATCGACAGGTTCATCTCCACCAGCTCTCCCTTCAGCCGGTCCACCTCCTGCACACACACACACACACACACACACACACACACGTCATACAGCAGTCATCTGTCGTTTTCATCTCTTCTTTGATCTTCTACATGCCTACAGTAATCTTTATTTGTAATTAGAAAGGACGACGCTCTGGTCCTGGATGCTGATTGGTGCGTTCCAGCTGTGTTACATTTCACCATACAGAAACAGCTTTAAAGGGGACATATCATGAAAATCTGACTTTATCCGTGTGTAAGTGCTATAATCGGGTCCTCTGTGCTTCTACCAACACAGAAAACATGAAAAATGAGACATAGTAACTTAGTCTTTCTCTGCAAGCATGTCTAAAAATAAGCCGATCAGATTTCGCTCTCCTTCTTCTGACGTATGAAGAGGATCTTATTATAATATCACCGGCCCTTAATCTGCACGTTTACACACACCAGCCGACATTTGGATTCTGGATGAGGGAGATTGGCCTGTTCTGTTATTGCCGGAGTTTCTGAAGCTTGTGTAAGGACTCCGCCCTCTTCTGAATGGAGGCGGAGCTAAAGCTCATTTGCATTTAAAGGGACACACACAAAAACGACGTGTTTCTGCTCACACCCAAAAAGGGCAAATTTGACAAGCTATAATAAACGATCTGGAGGGAATTAGAGCTGAAATGAAGAGTGTGTCAGAACCGTGTGTGTGAGACAGAAGGACTCGCCTGCGCCTGATGAGACGTGTGTGTGAGATGTGTGTGTGAGACGTGTGTGAGATATGTGTGTGTGGACTCGCCTAAGCCTGATGAGACGAGTGTGTGAGACGTGTGTGTGAGACGTGTGTGAGACGTGTGTGTGTGTGTGTGTGAGGACTCGCCTGCGCCTGATCAGACGTGTGTACGTGTGTGTGTGTGTGTGTGTGTGTGTGTGTGTGTGTGTGTGTGTGAGGACTCGCCTGCGCCTGATGAGACGTGTGTGTGAGATGTGTGTGTGAGACGTGTGTGTGTGTGTGTGAGGACTCGCCTGCACCTGATGAGACGTCTGTGTGAGATGTGTGTGTGTGTGTGGACTCGCCTGCACCTGATGAGACGTGTGTGTGAGATGTGTGTGTGGACTCGCCTGCACCTGATGAGACGTGTGTGTGAGATGTGTGTGTGGACTCGCCTGCGCCTGATGAGACGAGTGTGTGAGACGAGTGTGTGAGACGTGTGTGTGAGACGTGTGTGTGTGTGTGTGAGGACTCGCCTGCGCCTGATGAGACGTGTGTGTGAGATGTGTGTGTGAGATGTGTGTGTGAGATGTGTGTGTGTGGACTCGCCTAAGCCTGATGAGACGAGTGTGTGAGACGTGTGTGTGAGACGTGTGTGTGTGTGTGTGTGTGTGTGAGGACTCGCCTGCGCCTGATGAGACGTGTGTGTGAGACGTGTGTGTGTGTGTGTGTGTGAGGACTCGCCTGCGCCTGATGAGACGTGTGTGTGAGACGTGTGTGTGTGTGTGTGTGTGAGGACTCGCCTGCGCCTGATGAGACGAGTGTGTGAGACGAGTGTGTGAGACGTGTGTGTGAGACGTGTGTGTGAGACGTGTGTGTGAGACGTGTGTGTGAGACGTGTGTGTGAGACGTGTGTGTGTGTGTGTGTGTGAGGACTCGCCTGCGCCTGATGAGACGTGTGTGTGAGATGTGTGTGTGAGATGTGTGTGTGTGGACTCGCCTAAGCCTGATGAGACGAGTGTGTGAGACGTGTGTGTGAGACGTGTGTGTGTGTGTGTGTGTGTGTGTGAGGACTCGCCTGCGCCTGATGAGACGAGTGTGTGAGACGTGTGTGTGAGACGTGTGTGTGTGAGATGTGTGTGTGTGCCAGGGTTATTATAGTTTTGCATTTTTCATTAGTTTTTATTTTTATTTCGTTTTGACTTTTTGTTTTCAAATTCAGTTTAGTTTTAATTAGTTTTTAAAGTGGGTTTGCTAGTTTAGTTTAGTTTTTATTTTTTGAAAATGCTTAGTTTTAGTTTAGTTTTTATTAGTTTTAGTGTTAGTTTTAGTCTTTTTTTGTAATTTGGTTATTTGTCAGGGGCAAGATTCAAAAAGGTCAGAAAAAGTATTGTGTAATAATAACTCAACAAAAACATCATACAATTTTAGAAAAAAAATCACACCCCATTGAAATTCCTTTACCTCTTACAAAATCCACAGCCGTACCAGAAATCTACACATCTTCTATACAGAATTCACACCCTATACAAATACGTTACCACAGCTGTACAATTTCCACACCCTATAGGCTATAAATTTACCCTATACAGTAGTCAATAGCCTACTCATCTGGATTGAAGCAGCAAACATTCAGTGTAAAAGCAAAAAAAAAAATGACATAACATTATTTAGCCTAATATTTTAATCACAGCTTATATAGTGTTTTGACATCGACAACCACAACCAAAAAGTGCATTTTACCTCAAACTTGCGAGAAGGCTCAATCGCTTCTCGGGTCGACATTAACACACTGACAAAATTATATTCAGAATTTCAAATATTTTTATACCACTTTTTAATGTGTGATTGTGTAAAGGTGTTCACGAGATAGAGATACCAACCTTTCGCGAACTTGCTTTCAACGTCGAACGAACACTCGTTCTCATGGAGACGCGGTGTGCACGGAGGGGAGGGGCTGTGTGTGTGTGTGTGTGTGTGTGCACGCGCGCGCATGTGAGAGACGCATGAGTGACAGAGAGACGGAGGGAGAGCAGGGAAAGGAAATGCAGCTGAACGAATACACTGTGTGTTTTAAATAGCGTTAAAAAATGAAAGACCTTGACAAAGACGAAAACTAAGGACATTTACTCTATAATTTTATTTTATTTTAGTTAGTTTTGCCAAACACACATACAGTTTTAGTTAGTTATCGTCTTTTTGTAATGCCTCGTTTTTATTTTTATTTCAGTTAACGACACTGTTTTTTCCCTCCTAGTTTTCGTTTTTTCGTTCGTTTTCGTTAACGATTATAACCTTGGTGTGTGCACTCGCCTGCGCCTGATGAGACGTGTGTGTGAGATGTGTGTGTGAGACGTGTGTGTGAGACAAGTGTGTGAGACGTGTGTGAGATATGTGTGTGTGGACTCGCCTAAGCCTGATGAGACGAGTGTGTGAGACGAGTGTGTGAGACGTGTGTGTGAGACGTGTGTGTGAGACGTGTGTGTGTGTGTGTGAGGACTCGCCTGCGCCTGATGAGACGTGTGTGTGAGATGTGTGTGTGAGATGTGTGTGTGAGATGTGTGTGTGTGGACTCGCCTGCGCCTGATGAGACGTGTGTGTGAGATGTGTGTGTGAGACGTGTGTGTGAGACGAGTGTGTGAGACGAGTGTGAGACGTGTGTGTGTGTGTGTGTGTGTGAGGACTCGCCTGCGCCTGATGAGACGTGTGTGTGAGATGTGTGTGTGAGGTGTGTGTGTGGACTCGCCTGCGCCTGATGAGAAGTGTGTGTGAGATGTGTGTGTGAGATGTGTGTGTGTGTGTGTGTGTGTGAGGACTCGCCTGCGCCTGATGAGACGTGTGTGTGAGATGTGTGTGTGAGATGTGTGTGTGTGGACTCGCCTGCGCCTGATGAGACGTGTGTGTGAGATGTGTGTGTGAGATGTGTGTGTGTGAGGACTCGCCTGCGCCTGATGAGACGTGTGTGTGAGATGTGTGTGTGAGATGTGTGTGTGTGAGGACTCGCCTGCGCCTGATGAGACGTGTGTGTGAGATGTGTGTGTGAGATGTGTGTGTGAGACGTGTGTGTGAGATGTGTGTGTGTGGACTCGCCTGCGCCTGATGAGACGTGTGTGTGAGATGTGTGTGTGAGACGTGTGTGTGAGACGTGTGTGTGAGACGTGTGTGTGAGACGTGTGTGTGAGATGTGTTTGTGTGAGATGTGTGTGTGAGATGTGTGTGTGAGACGTGTGTGTGAGATGTGTGTGTGTGGACTCGCCTGCGCCTGATGAGACGTGTGTGTGAGATGTGTGTGTGAGACGTGTGTGTGAGACGAGTGTGTGAGACGAGTGTGAGACGTGTGTGTGTGTGTGTGTGTGTGTGTGTGTGTGAGGACTCGCCTGCGCCTGATGAGACGTATGTGTGAGATGTGTGTGTGAGATGTGTGTGAGATGTGTGTGAGATGTGTGTGTGTGGACTCGCCTGCGCCTGATGAGACGTGTGTGTGAGATGTGTGTGTGTGGACTCGCCTGCGCCTGATGAGACGTGTGTGTGAGATGTGTGTGTGAGATGTGTGTGTGTGAGGACTCGCCTGCGCCTGATGAGACGTGTGTGAGATGTGTGTGTGAGATGTGTGTGTGAGACGTGTGTGTGGACTCGCCTGCGCCTGATGAGACGAGTGTGTGAGACGTGTGTGTGAGACGTGTGTGTGTGACGTGTGTGTGTGTGTGTGTGTGAGGACTCGCCTGCGCCTGATGAGACGAGTGTGTGAGACGTGTGTGTGAGACGTGTGTGTGAGACGTGTGTGTGTGTGTGAGGACTCGCCTGCGCCTGATGAGACGAGTGTGTGAGACGTGTGTGTGAGACGTGTGTGTGTGTGTGTGTGAGGACTCGCCTGCGCCTGATGAGACGAGTGTGTGAGACGTGTGTGTGAGACGTGTGTGTGTGACGTGTGTGTGTGTGTGTGGACTCGCCTGCGCCTGATGAGACGAGTGTGTGAGATGTGTGTGAGACGTGTGTGTGTGTGTGTGTGTGAGGACTCGCCTGCGCCTGATGAGACGTGTGTGTGAGATGTGTGTGTGTGTGTGGACTCGCCTGCGCCTGATGAGACGAGTGTGTGAGACGTGTGTGTGAGACGTGTGTGTGAGACGTGTGTGTGAGACGTGTGTGTGTGTGTGTGTGTGTGTGAGGACTCGCCTGCGCCTGATGAGACGAGTGTGTGAGACGTGTGTGTGAGACGTGTGTGTGTGTGTGTGTGTGTGTGTGAGGACTCGCCTGCGCCTGATGAGACGAGTGTGTGAGACGT
>NC_137141.1:35882358-35887358 GCF_949319135.1 Squalius cephalus | reverse complement strand
TGCAGCTCTCACGCGGTCGTAGAGCTCGAGGATCAGGTGATACGCCGCCTCATCAGAGCCGAACTGCAGATCCACGATCCTGTCGACACCGAGCTGATGAACATGAACCAGCCGCCGCGACTTCAGATGCTTCCGGCACTGAGACACACACACACACACTCAGTGACATCATCATCATCCACACACACTCAGTGACATCTTCATCATCCACACACACACACTAAGTGACATCATCATCCACACACACACACACACACACACACACTCAGTGACATCATCATCATCAACACACACTCAGTGACATCATCATCATCCACACACACACTCAGTGACATCATCATCCACACACACACTCAGTGACATCATCATCCACACACACACACACACACACACAGTGACATCATCATCATCCACACACACACACTCAGTGACATCATCATCCACACACACACACACACACACTCAGTGACATCATCATCCACACACACACACACACACACACACACACACACTCAGTGACATCATCATCATCATCCACACACACACTCAGTGACATCATCATCATCCACACACACACACACACACACACACACACACACACACACACACACACACACACACACTCAGTGACATCACCATCTTCCACACACACACACACACACACACACACACACACACACACACACACTCAGTGACATCATCATCATCCACACACACACACACACTCAGTGACATCACCATCTTCCACACACACACACACACACACACACTCAGTGACATCATCATCATCCACACACACACACACACACACACACACACACACTCAGTGACATCATCATCATCCACACACACACACACACACACACACACACACACTCAGTGACATCATCATCATCCACACACACACACACACACACACACACACACACACACTCAGTGACATCATCATCATCCACACACACACACACACACACACACACACACACACACACACACACACTCAGTGACATCATCATCATCATCCACACACACACACACACACACACACACACACACACACACTCAGTGACATCACCATCTTCCACACACACACACACACACACACACACTCAGTGACATCATCATCATCCACACACACACACACACACACACACACACACACACACACACACACACACACACACACACACACACTCAGTGACATCATCATCATCCACACACACACACACACACACACACACACACACACACTCAGTGACATCATCATCATCCACACACACACACACACACACACACACACACACACACACACACACACACTCAGTGACATCATCATCATCCACACACACACACACACACACACACACACTCAGTGACATCACCATCTTACACACACACACACACACACACACACACACACACACACTCAGTGACATCACCATCTTCCACACACACACACACACACACACACACACACAGTCAGTGACATCATCATCATCCACACACACACACACACACACACACACACACACACACACTCAGTGACATCATCATCATCCACAAACACACACACACACACACACACACACACACAGTGACATCATCATCATCCACACACACACACACACACACACACACACACTCAGTGACATCATCATCATCCACACACACACACACACACACACACACACACACACACACTCAGTGACATCATCATCATCCACACACACACACACACATACACACACACACACACACACACACTCAGTGACATCATCATCATCCACACACACACACACACACACACACTCAGTGACATCATCATCACACACTCAGTGACATCATCATCATCCACACACACACACACACACACACACACACACTCAGTGACATTATCATCATCCACACACACACACTCAGTGACATCATCATCATCCACACACACACTCAGTGACATCATCATCATCCACACACACACTCAGTGACATCATCATGATCCACACACACACTCAGTGACATCATCATCATCCACACACACACTCAGTGACATCATCATCATCCACACACACACACTCAGTGACATCATCATCCACACACACACACACACACTCAGTGACATCATCATCATCCACACACACACTCAGTGACATCATCATGATCCACACACACACTCAGTGACATCATCATCATCCACACACACACTCAGTGACATCATCATCATCCACACACACACTCAGTGACATCATCATCATCCACACATCATCATCCACACACACACTCAGTGACATCATCATCATCCACACACACACACACACTCAGTGATGGACAGCAATAATAACACGTCAGTCTGAATCCGTACTTTCATGGCGAATCCAGACGGCATGATGTTCTTGGGCCAGTCGAACTCCGTGCAGTGGATCCTGATGCCAGACTCGACCAGCAGCACCGACTTACAGTCCGGCCTAACACACACACACACACACACATCATATCAGCTCATTACTGTCTGTAAACAAACAGACTTCATTCATTCAGGTCTCAACCTCATGCCTGACTGAGACCACTGCAGCTCACCTCTGACCCCTGACCTCTCTCACACACCCCTCACCTGACTGAGACCTGGATCAGACCAGAGGACACTGCAGCTCACCTCTGACCCCTGACCTCTCTCACACACCCCTCCCCTGACTGAGACCTGCATCAGACCGGAGGACACTGCAGCTCACCTCTGACCCCTGACCTCTCTCACACACCCCTCCCCTGACGGAGACCTGGATCAGACCGGAGGACACTGCAGCTCACCTCTGACCCCTGACCTCTCTCACACACCCCTCACCTGACTGAGACCTGGATCAGACCAGAGGACACTGCAGCTCACCTCTGACCCCTGACCTCTCTCACACACCCCTCCCCTGACTGAGACCTGGATCAGACCAGAGGACACTGCAGCTCACCTCTGACCCCTGACCTCTCTCACACACCCCTCCCCTGACTGAGACCTGCATCAGACCGGAGGACACTGCAGCTCACCTCTGACCCCTGACCTCTCTCACACACCCCTCCCCTGACGGAGACCTGGATCAGACCGGAGGACACTGCAGCTCACCTCTGACCCCTGACCTCTCTCACACACCCCTCACCTGACTGAGACCTGGATCAGACCAGAGGACACTGCAGCTCACCTCTGACCCCTGACCTCTCTCACACACCCCTCCCCTGACGGAGACCTGGATCAGACCAGAGGACACTGCAGCTCACCTCTGACCCCTGACCTCTCTCACACACCCCTCCCCTGACTGAGACCTGGATCAGACCGGAGGACACTGCAGCTCACCTCTGACCCCTGACCTCTCTCACACACCCCTCCCCTGACTGAGACCTGGATCAGACCGGAGGACACTGCAGCTCACCTCTGACCCCTGACCTCTCTCACACACCCCTCACCTGACTGAGACCTGGATCAGACCGGAGGACACTGCAGCTCACCTCTGACCCCTGACCTCTCTCACACACCCCTCCCCTGACTGAGACCTGGATCAGACCAGAGGACACTGCAGCTCACCTCTGACCCCTGACCTCTCTCACACACCCCTCCCCTGACTGAGACCTGGATCAGACCAGAGGACACTGCAGCTCACCTCTGACCCCTGACCTCTCTCACACACCCCTCCCCTGACTGAGACCTGGATCAGACCAGAGGACACTGCAGCTCACCTCTGACCCCTGACCTCTCTCACACACCCCTCCCCTGACTGAGACCTGGATCAGACCAGAGGACACTGCAGCTCACCTCTGACCCCTGACCTCTTTCACACACCCCTCCCCTGACTGAGACCTGGATCAGACCAGAGGACACTGCAGCTCACCTCTGACCCCTGACCTCTCTCACACACCCCTCCCCTGACTGAGACCTGGATCAGACCAGAGGACACTGCAGCTCACCTCTGACCCCTGACCTCTCTAACACACCCCTCCCCTGACTGAGACCTGGATCAGACCAGAGGACACTGCAGCTCACCTCTGACCCCTGACCTCTCTCACACACCCCTCCCCTGACTGAGACCTGGATCAGACCAGAGGACACTGCAGCTCACCTCTGACCCCTGACCTCTCTCACACACCCCTCCCCTGACTGAGACCTGGATCAGACCAGAGGACACTGCAGCTCACCTCTGACCCCTGACCTCTCTCACACACCCCTCACCTGACTGAGACCTGGATCAGACCAGAGGACACTGCAGCTCACCTCTGACCCCTGACCTCTCTCACACACCCCTCCCCTGACTGAGACCTGGATCAGACCAGAGGACACTGCAGCTCACCTCTGACCCCTGACCTCTCTCACACACCCCTCCCCTGACTGAGACCTGGATCAGACCAGAGGACACTGCAGCTCACCTCTGACCCCTGACCTCTCTCACACACCCCTCCCCTGACTGAGACCTGGATCAGACCAGAGGACACTGCAGCTCACCTCTGACCCCTGACCTCTTTCACACACCCCTCCCCTGACTGAGACCTGGATCAGACCAGAGGACACTGCAGCTCACCTCTGACCCCTGACCTCTCTCACACACCCCTCCCCTGACTGAGACCTGGATCAGACCAGAGGACACTGCAGCTCACCTCTGACCCCTGACCTCTCTCACACACCCCTCCCCTGACTGAGACCTGGATCAGACCAGAGGACACTGCAGCTCACCTCTGACCCCTGACCTCTCTCACACACCCCTCCCCTGACTGAGACCTGGATCAGACCAGAGGACACTGCAGCTCACCTCTGACCCCTGACCTCTCTCACACACCCCTCCCCTGACTGAGACCTGGATCAGACCAGAGGACACTGCAGCTCACCTCTGACCCCTGACCTCTCTCACACACCCCTCCCCTGACTGAGACCTGGATCAGACCGGAGGACACTGCAGCTCACCTCTGACCCCTGACCTCTCTCACACACCCCTCCCCTGACTGAGACCTGGATCAGACCAGAGGACACTGCA
>NC_137141.1:35844858-35877358 GCF_949319135.1 Squalius cephalus | reverse complement strand
TTCCTTTCTTGAAAGAAATGATATCTGCGAGGATTTCCAGTCCGGATTTAGACCGTACCATAGTACCGAGACAGCTCTCGTTAGAGTCACAAATGATTTGCTCTTATCATCCGATCGTGGTTGTATCTCGCTATTAGTGTTACTCGATCTTAGTGCTGCATTTGACACTATCGACCACAACGTTCTTTTAAATAGATTAGAACATTATGTTGGCATTACGGGAAATGCACTAGCATGGTTTAAATCATACTTATCTGACCGTTATCAGTTTGTAGCAGTAAATGAAGAGATGTCTCATCGATCACAAGTTCAGTATGGCGTACCACAAGGCTCAGTACTAGGACCGCTGCTGTTCACTCTGTACATGCTACCCTTAGGAGATATCATTAGGAAACATGGCATTAGCTTTCACTGTTATGCCGATGATACTCAGCTCTATATTTCTTCAAAACCTAACGAAACTTATCAATTCACTAAATTAACGGAATGCATAGCGGATATAAAAAATTGGATGACTTGTAATTTCCTACTTCTAAATTCTGAAAAAACAGAGTTTCTAATTATTGGACAAAAAACTTCCTCACGTAATAATCTAGAATACTGTCTAACACTTGATGGCTGCTCTGTTAAGTCTTCGTCGTCGGTTAGGAACCTGGGTGTGCTCTTTGATACCAATCTTTCATTTGAAAGTCACGTGTCCAGTATCTGTAAAACTGCATTTTTCCATCTTAAAAATATATCTAAATTACGCCATATGCTCTCATTGACAAATGCGGAACAATTAGTTCATGCGTTCATGACCTCAAGGCTAGATTATTGTAATGCTCTACTGGGTGGTTGCCCTGCACGCTTAATAAACAAACTACAGCTGGTTCAAAACGCAGCAGCTCGAGTTCTTACCAGAACCAGGAAGTATGACCATATTAGCCCAGTTCTGTCAAAACTGCACTGGCTCCCTATTAAACATCGCATCAATTTTAAAATATTGCTGATTACTTACAAAGCACTAAATGGTTTAGCTCCGCAGTACTTGAGCGAGCTCTTAACGCATTATAGTCCGTCACGTCTATTACGATCTCAAAATTCCGGCCAGTTGATAATACCTAGAATATCAAAATCGACTGCTGGTGGTAGATCCTTTTCCTATTTAGCACCAAAACTCTGGAACAGTCTTCCTACCATTGTCCGGGAAGCAGACACACTCTGTCAGTTCAAAGCCAGATTAAAGACACATCTCTTTGACCTAGCTTTCACATAATACATTATAGACTTCTATAATTTAATGTTAGGCTGCATATAGTAGGTCAGCCGGAACCGGGAACACTTCCCAAAAATCCAGATGTACTCGTTACATCATGAGAAGAATGGCATCTACGCTAATTTTAGTGTCTGTGTTTATCCCGAGGTTTTCCTGCAGCCTGCCGGATCCAGGCCGTATCCAGATCTGACGAAGGACCTTCGCCTGGACCCGATGACAACGCAGTGCTGAAGTGCCAACTAGTCTCTCCCTATGGAGGATCCCTTTCCCACTCTACAGATAAGGCGTTGTCGGGAAAATTCGTCTCGCGGTCCTACCCCAAAGCAACAAATAAAATAAAATTCCTTATCAAAATTTATAAGGAAAGACAAGTATTTTGTTTAGGCTTGGCTTGTAGGGAATTCCAAACCTGCGTATATTCAAACGCACATAACTATAGAACCCATTCTAGATGCTCATGTGAACGCCATCAGCGTTTCTCACAGGTTCGCGTTTAAAGTCTGTGTAGAGGGAATGGTGTCGTCTTAGCGGCCCCTAATTTAATAACAAATGATCATTGCGACGGAAGCAAATCAATTAAAACTAACTTTAGATGGAAATAACTTAACTCTGCTGTAAAGCCGAAACAATCTCTGTTACCTTAAATTATACGCTTATCTCTGTAAAGCTGCTTTGAAACAATCTACATTGTTAAAAGCGCTATATAAATGAAGATGACTTGACTTGACTTGACGCTCACCTGCTTCAGTGTGTGTGTGTGTGTGTGACGTTACTGACGCTCACCCGCTGCAGTGTGTGTGTGTGTGTGTGTGACGTTACTGACGCTCACCTGCTTCAGTGTGTGTGTGTGTGTGTGTGTGCGTGTGTGTGACGTTACTGACGCTCACCTGCTTCAGTGTGTGTGTGTGTGAGAGACGTTACTGACGCTCACCTGCTTCAGTGTGTGTGTGTGTGTGTGACGTTACTGACGCTCACCTGCTTCAGTGTGTGTGTGTGTGTGTGACGTTACTGACGCTCACCTGCTTCAGTGTGTGTGTGTGTGTGTGACGTTACTGACGCTCACCTGCTTCAGTGTGTGTGTGTGTGTGTGACGTTACTGACGCTCACCCGCTGCAGTGTGTGTGTGTGTGTGTGAGACGTTACTGACGCTCACCTGCTTCAGTGTGTGTGTGTGTGTGTGTGTGTGTGTGTGACGTTACTGACGCTCACCCGCTGCAGTGTGTGTGTGTGTGTGTGTCTGTGTCTGAAATTAAAGCCAAACACTTCCTGTTCCAGCTGTGCCGATCACTGGATCACATGCACAGGTGTGTGTGTGTGTGTGTGTGTGACGTTACTGACGCTCACCTGCTTCAGTGTGTGTGTGTGTGTGTGTGTGTGACGTTACTGACGCTCACCTGCTTCAGTGTGTGTGTGTGTGTGTGTGACGTTACTGACGCTCACCTGCTTCAGTGTGTGTGTGTGTGTGTGTATGTCGTTACTGACGCTCACCTGCTTCAGTGTGTGTGTGTGTCGTTACTGACGCTCACCTGCTTCAGTGTGTGTGTGTGTGTGTGTATGTCGTTACTGACGCTCACCTGCTTCAGTGTGTGTGTGTGTGTGACGTTACTGACGCTCACCTGCTTCAGTGTGTGTGTGTGACGTTACTGATGCTCACCTGCTTCAGTGTGTGTGTGTGTGTGTGTATGTCGTTACTGACGCTCACCTGCTTCAGTGTGTGTGTGTGTCGTTACTGACGCTCACCTGCTTCAGTGTGTGTGTGTGTGTGTGTGTATGTCGTTACTGACGCTCACCTGCTTCAGTGTGTGTGTGTGTGTGACGTTACTGACGCTCACCTGCTTCAGTGTGTGTGTGTGACGTTACTGATGCTCACCTGCTTCAGTGTGTGTGTGTGTGTGTGTATGTCGTTACTGACGCTCACCTGCTTCAGTGTGTGTGTGTGTCGTTACTGACGCTCACCTGCTTCAGTGTGTGTGTGTGTGTGTGTGAGAGACGTTACTGACGCTCACCTGCTTCAGTGTGTGTGTGTGTGTGACGTTACTGACGCTCACCTGCTTCAGTGTGTGTGTGACGTTACTGATGCTCACCTGCTTCAGTGTGTGTGTGTGTGTGAGAGACGTTACTGACGCTCACCTGCTTCAGTGTGTGTGTGTGTGTGTGTCGTTACTGACGCTGTTCTGTTCCTCTCCTAAACCCAGCCGAGGGATATTCCACAGAGACGTGAAGCCGGAGAACATCCTGATCAAAGTAAGTCAAGGGTTAAACTCATTCATAAACAGTTGTGTGCTTGTACACATACCTGAGAACTTCACAAAACGTGAGTGTGAGAGTGTGTGTGTGTGTGTGTAGCCGCATTTCCATTACCCTTCAAATTGCGAATTGAAAATACGCCCAATGGAAACACGTCAATTGCGCAAAAACTCCCATATATTGCAAAACAGTGTTTGCGCTCGCATGAGGCGTTTTATCAGGCAGTTCGAAAAAGGAATATTTCGCAAAACTCCAATGGAAACATTTTTGGGCATTTACAGTCACCTGACGTAGATGACGCGGAATGTTTGGACAGAATACGAGACAGAGTTCTTTATTAAACTCATAAGACAAAAGAATTACGAGGTTCTGAAAACAGTTCCTGATGTTCTGACAGAACGAGGTTCTGAAAACCGTTCCTGATGTTCTGACAGAACGAGGTTCTGAAAACCGTCCCTGATGTTCTGACATAACGAGGTTAAACCGTCCCTGATGTTCTGACAGAACGAGGTTCTGAAAACCGTTCCTGATGTTCTGACAGAACGAGGTTCTGAAAACAGTCCCTGATGTTCTGACAGAACGAGGTTCTGAAAACCGTTCCTGATGTTCTGACAGAACGAGGTTAAACTGTCCCTGATGTTCTGACAGAACGAGGTTCTGAAAACCGTCCCTGATGTTCTGACATAACGAGGTTCTGAAAACCGTCCCTGATGTTCTGACAGAACGAGGTTCTGAAAACCGTTCCTGATGTTCTGACAGAACGAGGTTCTGAAAACCGTTCCTGATGTTCTGACAGAACGAGGCTCTGAAAACCGTTCCTGATGTTCTGACAGAACGAGGTTAAACCGTCCCTGATGTTCTGACAGAACGAGGTTCTGAAAACCGTCCCTGATGTTCTGACAGAACGAGGTTCTGAAAACCGTTCCTGATGTTCTGACAGAACGAGGTTCTGAAAACCGTTCCTGATGTTCTGACAGAACGAGGTTAAACCGTTCCTGATGTTCTGACAGAACGAGGTTAAACCGTACCTGATGTTCTGACATAACGAGGTTCTGAAAACCGTCCCTGATGTTCTGACAGAACGAGGTTAAACCGTCCCTGATGTTCTGACATAACGAGGTTCTGAAAACCGTCCCTGATGTTCTGACAGAACGAGGTTCTGAAAACCGTTCCTGATGTTCTGACAGAACGAGGTTCTGAAAACCGTTCCTGATGTTCTGACAGAACGAGGTTCTGAAAACCGTTCCTGATGTTCTGACAGAACGAGGTTAAACCGTCCCTGATGTTCTGACAGAACGAGGTTCTGAAAACCGTTCCTGATGTTCTGACAGAACGAGGTTCTGAAAACCGTTCCTGATGTTCTGACAGAACGAGGTTCTGAAAACCGTCCCTGATGTTCTGACAGAACGAGGCTCTGAAAACCGTTCCTGATGTTCTGACAGAACGAGGCTCTGAAAACCGTTCCTGATGTTCTGACAGAACGAGGTTCTGAAAACCGTCCCTGATGTTCTGACAGAACGAGGTTAAACCGTCCCTGATGTTCTGACAGAACGAGGTTCTGAAAACCGTCCCTGATGTTCTGACATAACGAGGTTCTGAAAACCGTCCCTGATGTTCTGACAGAACGAGGTTCTGAAAACCGTTCCTGATGTTCTGACAGAACGAGGTTCTGAAAACCGTCCCTGATGTTCTGACAGAACGAGGCTCTGAAAACCGTACCTGATGTTCTGACATAACGAGGTTCTGAAAACCGTTCCTGATGTTCTGACAGAACGAGGTTCTGAAAACCGTCCCTGATGTTCTGACAGAACGAGGCTCTGAAAACCGTACCTGATGTTCTGACATAACGAGGTTCTGAAAACCGTTCCTGATGTTCTGACAGAACGAGGTTCTGAAAACCGTCCCTGATGTTCTGACAGAACGAGGTTAAACCGTCCCTGATGTTCTGACAGAACGAGGCTCTGAAAACCGTTCCTGATGTTCTGACAGAACGAGGTTCTGAAAACCGTCCCTGATGTTCTGACAGAACGAGGTTCTGAAAACCGTTCCTGATGTTCTGACAGAACGAGGCTCTGAAAACCGTTCCTGATGTTCTGACAGAACGAGGCTCTGAAAACCGTACCTGATGTTCTGACATAACGAGGTTCTGAAAACCGTTCCTGATGTTCTGACAGAACGAGGTTAAACCGTCCCTGATGTTCTGACAGAACGAGGCTCTGAAAACCGTTCCTGATGTTCTGACAGAACGAGGTTCTGAAAACCGTTCCTGATGTTCTGACAGAACGAGGTTCTGAAAACCGTTCCTGATGTTCTGACAGAACGAGGCTCTGAAAACCGTTCCTGATGTTCTGACAGAACGAGGTTCTGAAAACCGTCCCTGATGTTCTGACATAACGAGGTTCTGAAAACCGTCCCTGATGTTCTGACAGAACGAGGTTCTGAAAACCGTTCCTGATGTTCTGACAGAACGAGGTTCTGAAAACCGTTCCTGATGTTCTGACAGAACGAGGTTAAACCGTACCTGATGTTCTGACAGAACGAGGTTCTGAAAACCGTCCCTGATGTTCTGACATAACGAGGTTCTGAAAACCGTCCCTGATGTTCTGACAGAACGAGGTTCTGAAAACCGTCCCTGATGTTCTGACATAACGAGGTTCTGAAAACCGTTCCTGATGTTCTGACAGAACGAGGCTCTGAAAACCATCCCTGATGTTCTGACAGAACGAGGTTCTGAAAACCGTTCCTGATGTTCTGACAGAACGAGGATCTGAAAACAGTTCCTGATGTTCTGACAGAACGAGGTTCTGAAAACCGTTCCTGATGTTCTGACAGAACGAGGTTAAACCGTCCCTGATGTTCTGACAGAACGAGGTTCTGAAAACCGTCCCTCATGTTCTGACAGAACGAGGTTCTGAAAACCGTCCCTGATGTTCTGACATAACGAGGTTCTGAAAACCGTCCCTGATGTTCTGACAGAACGAGGTTCTGAAAACCGTTCCTGATGTTCTGACAGAACGAGGTTCGGAAAACCGTTCCTGATGTTCTGACAGAACGAGGTTCTGAAAACAGTTCCTGATGTTCTGACAGAACGAGGTTCTGAAAACCGTTCCTGATGTTCTGACAGAACGAGGTTAAACCGTCCCTGATGTTCTGACATAACGAGGTTCTGAAAACCGTCCCTGATGTTCTGACAGAACGAGGTTCTGAAAACCGTTCCTGATGTTCTGACAGAACGAGGTTCTGAAAACCGTCCCTGATGTTCTGACAGAACGAGGTTCTGAAAACCGTTCCTGATGTTCTGACAGAACGAGGTTCTGAAAACCGTTCCTGATGTTCTGACAGAACGAGGTTCTGAAAACCGTCCCTGATGTTCTGACAGAACGAGGTTCTGAAAACCGTCCCTGATGTTCTGACAGAACGAGGTTCTGAAAACCGTTCCTGATGTTCTGACAGAACGAGGTTCTGAAAACCATTCCTGATGTTCTGACAGAACGAGGTTCTGAAAACCGTCCCTGATGTTCTGACAGAACGAGGTTCTGAAAACCGTTCCTGATGTTCTGACAGAACGAGGTTCTGAAAACCGTCCCTGATGTTCTGACAGAACGAGGTTCTGAAAACCGTCCCTGATGTTCTGACAGAACGAGGTTCTGAAAACAGTTCCTGGGGCCTCATTTATAAAACTTTGCGTATGATTTGCGTCATAAGTGGCGTACGGATGAAACATAGGACGTGCGTACGCACAGAAATATTCGGATTTATAAAACCGTGCGCACGCACATCCTACGCAGTTTTCCCTTAATAAATCACAATCAATTCTAAATGTAGCGCAGCTTTTGCGGCTTCATGTCACGCCCATAGTTGCCCATAAATAGTCCGTGAAACGCCCACAAGTTAATATTCATCGATTTCGAAATCATGGCAAACACAGAGAGGAAAACCAAGAAACGTAACTTCACTCACGTCATTACGCATTGTGATGGCATCATGGCATTTTATTACCATCCATTTGATTGCATCTGACAAGCTACAGATGTGTTATGATGATGAATTGCATAACATGCCAATATTATTGCAGAACATATTTCACTTTTCTTTTAGCAAATTTGTGTTAATTTGCATTTCTGTTCTAATCTTCGTTTGATTTTGTTTGTTTTACACTGCAGATCGATCAAACGGGTGTTCGTGTAGGCTGTTAATTGTAAGACTTGCTTTGTGAAGTCTTCATGTTATTTATGAGAGGCAGTATTGCCGTTTATTTTACACAACGGTCTACAGTTTCACACACTTTCACGTGTTTCTTCCAACTGCCGACGGTGTCGCCATTTCTCATTTCACCCGTTTTTGTGCGTACGCCTGGGTCAGAGTGTGCGTGAAAGACCGCACATTTTCCCGTCAAGTTTGCTTTTTATAAATACCAATTATTGCGTAGAGAGCGGCGTACGCCTTCTTTTGTGCGTACGCAACGTTTATAAATGAGGCCCCAGATGTTCTGACAGAACGAGGTTCTGAAAACCATTCCTGATGTTCTGACAGAACGAGGTTCTGAAAACCATTCCTGATGTTCTGACAGAACGAGGTTAAACCGTCCCTGATGTTCTGACAGAACGAGGTTCTGAAAACCGTTCCTGATGTTCTGACAGAACGAGGTTCTGAAAACAATTCCTGATGTTCTGACAGAACGAGGTTCTGAAAACCATTCCTGATGTTCTGACAGAACGAGGTTAAACCGTCCCTGATGTTCTGACAGAACGAGGTTCTGAAAACCGTCCCTGATGTTCTGACAGAACGAGGTTCTGAAAACAATTCCTGATGTTCTGACAGAACGAGGTTCTGAAAACCATTCCTGATGTTCTGACAGAACGAGGTTAAACCGTCCCTGATGTTCTGACAGAACGAGGCTCTGAAAACCGTCCCTGATGTTCTGACAGAACGAGGTTCTGAAAACAATTCCTGATGTTCTGACAGAACGAGGTTCTGAAAACCATTCCTGATGTTCTGACAGAACGAGGTTAAACCGTCCCTGATGTTCTGACAGAACGAGGTTCTGAAAACCGTTCCTGATGTTCTGACAGAACGAGGTTCTGAAAACAATTCCTGATGTTCTGACAGAACGAGGTTCTGAAAACTGTCCCTGATGTTCTGACAGAACGAGGTTCTGAAGCTGGCAGACTTCGGGTCCTGCAGGAGCATCTCCTCCAGGCCTCCTCACACCGAGTACATCTCGACCCGCTGGTACCGAGCGCCCGAGTGTCTGCTGACCGACGGACACTACTCTCAGAAGATGGACGTGTGGAGTGCCGGCTGCGTGTTCTTCGAGATCCTCAGGTATCGCTAGTGTGTGTGTGAGTGTGTGTGTGAGTGTTCCTGTCTGGAATGGTCATCATACTCTAACAGGCCGTTTCATGTCTTCTAGCCTGAGCCCGTTATTCCCCGGACGTAACGAGCTCGACCAGGTCAACAAGATCCACGAGGTGTTGGGCTCGCCGGACGACACACTGCTGCAGAAGTTCAAACAGTGAGAACAGCATCAACACACACACACACACACACACCTCAGATCTGCTACAGAACCATCAAACCTACACCAGAAAGCCTTGAACTCAGAGCATATACTGTAGACAGACTCACCATTACACCACATCTGATACTGTTCTGGGTGAACGTGTTATCATCATCATGCTAACCCTTGATCCACATGCTGAAATCTGAACCGCACACTGTAGTTTATACACTGATACTGATACACTAGTGCCGATAATCAGATTAAACCTCAATCAGTCTCTGGAATCCAGATGTTCTTACTGACACATGAACTCATATCTGTGTGAGACCAGACCAGCATGTGATGTGTGTGAGAGTATTCCTCAGTCTAGCGGCGTTCAGAATGATCACACACTTGTGTTGCTTCTTAGTTAGGATGAACAAGACAATTGGCGCTTTTCCACTGCATGGTACAGTACGATACGGCTCGCTTTAAATGGTACCACCTCTGTTGAGGTTCCAAGCGTACCGTACCGATACTAAAATGTGACGTAAAAACACTGCAGATCACTGATTGGTGTCGTCATCTGCGCTTCATTGTAAGAGTTCCCAGACTCTTTTGTTTTCTTTAGCAGTATTTTGTTTTGCTGCCATCCGCCTCATTTTAAACACATTTCTCCGTCTTGCAGTTAAAAACATCCACATGCCGAGAATCAAGAACACCATCCCCTCGATAGGCTCCATTGTTCCTGTGTTGTGCTTTTGAAATGTGGTGCGTTTACGATGATGTCATGGCAGTAAAGGTGGCAACTATAACGATCAGTCCCACCCACTTTGAAGCGGTACTGACTGCAGTGGAAAAGCAACCGAGCTAAAGCGAACCGAACCGTGCCGAGTCGAGTCGTACCACGAAGTAGAAAAGCGAAGCGAGCCGAACCGATTCGCGCCGAGTCGAGCTGAGCCGTACCATGCAGTGGAAAAGCGCCATATTTAATCTTATTTCGCTTCTTTTCAGACGGTTTCTCATTATTACGCAGCTCTAACACGCCACACACACCGATCATCACTGCTGACATCATCTCTGTGATTGTGTTCCCCGTGTGTGAAGGTCTCGGGCGATGCGGTTTGATTTCCCTCCTCGGAAAGGCTGTGGGATTCCTGCACTGGTTCCTCACTGTTCCTCTGCTAGCCTGTCTCTGCTGGAGCAGATGCTGACCTACGACCCCGAGGAGCGCATCAGCGCCCGCGCAGCACTGCAACACTCCTGCTTCAGAGAGCTACGGTCAGCACACACTCACACACACACACACACTCACTCTCACACACAGATATTACTCTCTTACTGGACACTTTAGTTAGTTTAGTTTGAGTGAGTATTCCCACATCGGCTGAAGACTTTTGCATGATGCCTGTCAGAATAAAGCCCAACATAAAGACTTTAACTGTGACTTTGACAGTCAAGGAGTCAGGTTCATCACCTGTGTTAGAGATGAGTGCAGGAGTGTGTTCATCTCTGTGTGTTCATCCCTCTGGTGTGTGCTAGAATGGCGGAGAGGCGAGTGGGTCTGCGGAGGAAAGCTGAGGGAGAGTCCAGCAACACACCGGCGTCTGATCAGCTGTGGCGGCTCGCGAGACAGGGCCGGAGACAGGTAACCCTTCAGAAGATCTCAACATGATCTCAGAACCACTGATCTCGGAACCACTGATCTCAGAACCATGTGATCTCGGAACCCCTGATTCAGAACCACTGATCTCAGAACCACGTGATCTCGGAACCACTGATCTCAGAACCACGTGATCTCGGAATCACTGATCTCAGAACCACGTGATCTCAGAACCACGTGATCTCAGAACCACGTGATCTCGGAACCACTGATCTCGGAACCATGTAATCTCGGAACCACTGATCTCAGAACCACGTGATCTCGGAACCCCTGATTCAGAACCCCTGATTCAGAACCACGTGATCTCGGAACCCGTGATCTCAGAACCACTGATCTCAGAACCACGTGATCTCGGAACCACGTGATCTCGGAACCACTGATCTCGGAACCATGTAATCTCGGAACCACTGATCTCAGAACCACGTGATCTCGGAACCCCTGATTCAGAACCACGTGATCTCGGAACCACTGATCTCAGAACCACGTGATCTCGGAACCCCTGATTCAGAACCACTGATCTCAGAACCACGTGATCTCGGAACCACTGATCTCAGAACCACGTGATCTCGGAATCACTGATCTCAGAACCACGTGATCTCAGAACCACGTGATCTCAGAACCACGTGATCTCGGAACCACTGATCTCGGAACCATGTAATCTCGGAACCACTGATCTCAGAACCACGTGATCTCGGAACCCCTGATTCAGAACCCCTGATTCAGAACCACGTGATCTCGGAACCACTGATCTCAGAACCACGTGATCTCGGAACCCGTGATCTCAGAACCACTGATCTCAGAACCACGTGATCTCGGAACCACTGATCTCAGAACCACGTGATCTCGGAACCCGTGATCTCGGAACCACTGATCTCAGAACCACGTGATCTCAGAACCACGTGATCTCGGAACCACTGATCTCGGAACCACGTAATCTCGGAACCATTGATCTCGGAACCACTGATCTCAGAACCACGTGTTCTCGGAACCACGTGATCTCGGAACCACTGATCTCAAAACCACGTGATCTCGGAACCACTGATCTCGGAACCCGTGATCTCGGAACCAGTGATCTCGGAACCACGTAATCTCGGAACCACTGATCTCGGAACCACGTGATCTCGGAACCACGTGATCTCGGAACCACTGATCTCGGAACCACTGATCTCAGAACCACAGTGTGGAGAGTGATTGTTTACTGTAACACTCGTCTGTGGTGTCGGGAACACTGGTGAACTGAAGCACTGGCGGTTCATGAACTCACAAACCCATCCTAGAAGAGATTCTTGCACAGTACAAACATGCACAACATATAAACATTACTTTACAACTTCCATTTGCACACAATAAGACAAATTCACAAGTGAAGATGCACAATAAACTCAAACATAAAGAAATAACAACATTATTCTCATTAGAATGTAGTATCAGGAGCTTTTCACAAGGACACGTTTTTATGAAATGATGATGCATGTTTCAGCTACTACATAATACACGTTTGAATATTTAATTTCATTCTGCACTTTGTCATCAACTAAATAAATTCTCATTGTTGAATTAAATTAGATGCCTTTTTAGTTGGACTAAAACAACCACCGTAAAATTAACACTGCCTCCCATTTTTAGTCTTTAGGAAAAGTTTCTTGAATTTGTGCCATTTTACTGCATACATCCTTTGAACTGTGTTAATGTTAATTAAACATATTTTGTTTTCTTTCATTAAGAAACTAAATGCATTTTGACAGAGAAAGAAGTACGTAGTCTCAGATCTCAGCCGTTTCTCCTGTTGTCCTCAGCATCTGAAGCTCGACCCGCTCAGCCGACGCCACTTCCCTCTGGAGCTGCCGAAGCTCAACCTCGGGGTCCCGACACACACACTCCCGTTCCCGGTGCCGACGCCGTCCCACCGCGGCTCTCTGCCTGCCATCTCCAAGTGCCACTCGCGTCTGAACAAAGTAACCTTCACACTTTCACAGTCCAATTATCCACTTAAGATGAAACTCCTGTTTGTACTGATTGTCTTTTCTTCTGAAGCCCAAAGAGGAGCCGCAGCATCTGAAGAGCTTCTACATGCCTCGTGTGCTAGAGCGCCACCCGCAGGACTACTGACGCCAGCCCACGCTAGAGCGCCACCCGCAGGACTACTGACGCCAGCCCACGCTAGCAGAGCTCAGGCAACACTTACACTTCACATCATACAATAAAGCTGTTTATACACACTGAAACATGTGTTTTCAGACCAATACAAGCTGACATCTGCATCCCAAATCACATCATTACTTGCTTTACATGTTTCAGACCGCTGAAAACAGATTCTGTAAGATGGATGTAGCATAAATATAAAGCAGTAGACTTTCATTCTACATTAGACCATCATTTAACCCGAATCTGTGAACGAGAGCGAGTGCCGGATCATTATTACACATGATCCTATATTTCCAGAGATGCCATCGGCTCACAGCAGATTCATGATTACTGTTGTGACACTTACACAACTACACTTATAGTCTTTAATAAAGGGGTTTTACACTACTCTTCTTCAAAGTGCCATGCTGTGACATCATAAATCAGGGGTGTAACGATATCTTTGTGTCACGATTCGATACATATCACTGTGATACTCCAAGACATATGATGAAAGGTTAACAAATGTACTGTTGATTAAAATGCTAAATTTGATTTTACATTGTGTGTAAATGAACAGGCTTGGACTTGATGCTGGAACCCAAAGCACAGGACAATAGAGACACCAGAATAAAGATATTCATGATTCTGAAGCTGAAAATACAGGGTCATTTTAGACGAATATGGTTAATCTCGTTTAAAATAAATGTAGGCCACCTTTTACTGGTAGGGTTAGGGGTTGATGCCAAATAAAGACATCTGGCATTATCAGGACCAACAAATATTCCCCCATTGCATTATATTCAACATTATATAGTAGTTTAATCTAGTGCTGACACTAAAACTCTGAAAAATGTTGCAATATATTGTTACACCCCTACTTCTAAATGATCTCTTACAGTAAACTACTGTATACTGATGCACACTGGGAAGATTTACATTAATGCATTTGGGCAGGAAATTTACCAAGCACTGTGAACACTGATAACAATCGGCATTAATAAAAGTGATCTTAAAAAGTAACAAAAGCACTGAATAAAATCAGCTTTGACCGGTTCTGAAAGTTCAGTAAAACTGCTTCACACACTCTCAGAAACAGGGCATTGAGGTTAAAGTAAGAACTAGCACACAAAACAGGACGATACACACGAGACCAAACATCCGTGGACTTTTTTAATGAAGAACAAAATGTGAAATGCAAAATGTTAACCACACGAATCAAAAATATGACACTTCCATCATCCACATCCTCGCCTTTCCCGGTTAGTGTATATTTCATTAACAATGACTGCTAGTCACACAGAAGGGTAAGTCATGACAGCGGTTTATAGTGTCTACTGCTCGCTCCTATAGTGGCTGTTTCTTAGTAGCACATAGAATAACTTTGCTGTTGGTAAGCAAAATATGAACTCTTGAAACTCTTTCATAAGATTAGTTTTCTTCGTCTGCTAGACTTCCTGAGCTTCACACGTGTTATTAGCCAGACGACACATCTGTCCATCTAGCGTTTCGCTTACATAAATCTCCTATATTATCAAAATACATTTGGGTGACTTTTGTACAAGAGACAAGGAAAAATGAAACAGAAAAAGAAAAAAAAAACAGAAACCTGCATATTTAAGATTATTTTTAATATTATTATGTCTATTTTTCTGCTTTAGAAATGTCACTATTTCCTGTAATGATGACAAACTTCCACTAGAGTTACTGATCATTTGCTTTTGCCCCAATAAATCACTGAATTACAATATTATACATATAATACAAAGCAGATTTTTATCTGAAACAATATTAAAATAAATGCTCAATAGATACAAAGTTTTAATCATAATTCTCCACATTATACCGGTCTGTGAGTCCTCGCACACACAAATGTAAAGCCATTCTCTTCTAATAAACTATTAAGTGCAAACAAATTTTCTTTTTAAAAAACTAATGATTGCAGCATCCAGCTTTTCAGATTCAGATTCAAGACAGAGGATATTAAAGCCAAGTGCATCAAGGCCTTCCCCGAACGTCTACTTCTTTCTTTTTTGTCTTTTTTGATCCTTTATAGTAGTTACAAAAAACAAAAACCCAAAATAAAATCAGTGCAAAGTTTAACAATGGGGGTCAAATCTATTCCGTATGAAAGAGGGTGAAAATAAAACTATTAAAAGTGATCTGGGGTTCAAAGACGACTGCTTTTCCACCCGGGATTCAATGACTTCCCAAACCTTAGGATTGAAATACACAAGAGAAAATAATACAGTGAGATGCAACTGAGAGTGAAACCATATCAAATAAATACTCTGGGGAAGTGAGAGGAAAGCCCATGGTCGCACTGATGCACACACACGTGTTCCTGCGCTCATGGGCTCACGGGCTCACGGGCTCCAGAACCAGAGGAGGAAAGAACCGAAGGAGGAGAAGCGGCGATGACCTCTGACCTGCAGGAACGCTGGGCTATACTACTGTTCCACTGGGAGAGTTGGCTTGGTTTTGGGATGACAATAAACCCTGAGAAAAGAAGAGAAGAACTTTTGAAAACATCTGCAAAGCCACAAACAGAGGGACAAATATGAGCAGATCACATGATGCAATCCTCCAATACATAAAACATTCATAGTGTAAATGTTCACACACACGCTCTGTTCTACAGCGAGATGAACACCTATAATAGCCTAGCCTGTTAGCACAGAAGAGAGCCGGTCCAGGCCCGGTGCGGTTCTGCTGATGATGGCACGCTGTGATCTTCGGCTGGCCAATCAGAGGACGGGGCGGTTCATTTTTACGAGCATCTCAGTTCACAGATGGTTTGTTTCTGTATTATTTCTATGTAAAAAAGGCAATACAATGTAAAGTATTTGATTTAAATCATTTGTTCCATTATTATGTTTGTTGTCGTCGTCGTCTGTTGACATTGTACAAGCAGAATGCAGCGGTTGGTCGGTGTTGTATTAGCCCCGCCCCTCCTCCACTGTGATTGGACGGCTGAGTAAAAGCTGCGCTACGTGTGTCCAAGACTCGAGACTCGCGGCTCCACGGGACCAGCGTTAGCCACCGCTGACGACAGAACACACACTATACCATACAGGAGACGTTCTAGGTGGACCTCGTGGCAGACTGAAGAAAGGAATGTTCTGATCCAATCTGACCTCTGACCTGTAATGCTGCCTGAATCATAATCATACACTGTTCGCTCGTTGGCCAGAGGAGAACTGAGACTGAGTCTGGATTCTCCCAAGGGTTTTTCCTCCATTCTGTCACTGATGGAGTTTTGGTTCCTGCCACTGTCGCCTTTTCCTTTTGTCTCGCTCAGTCGGTACATTTAATATTCAGCAATATTATTGCTCTCCTGCACTGACAGCATTATATGAGAACTGAACTGAGCTGGACGATGACATCACGGTTTTCTCCAGAGCGGATATACAGTGAGGAAAATAAGTATTTGAACACCCTGCTATTTTGCAAGTTCTCCCACTTGGAAATCATGGAGGGGTCTGAAATTGTCATCGTAGGTGCATGTCCACTGTGAGAGACATAATCTAAAAAAAAAAATCCAGAAATCACAATATATGATTTTTTAACTATTTATTTGTATGATACAGCTGCAAATAAGTATTAGAACACCTGTCTATCAGCTAGAATTCTGACCCTCAAAGACCTGTTAGTCTGCCTTTAAAATGTCCACCTCCACTCCATTTATTATCCTAAATTAGATGCACCTGTTTGAGGTCGTTAGCTGCATAAAGACACCTGTCCACCCCATACAATCAGTAAGAATCCAACTACTAACATGGCCAAGACCAAAGAGCTGTCCAAAGACACTAGAGACAAAATTGTACACCTCCACAAGGCTGGAAAGGGCTACAGGGAAATTGCCAAGCAGCTTGGTGAAAAAAGGTCCACTGTTGGAGCAATCATTAGAAAATGGAAGAAGCTAAACATGACTGTCAATCTCCCTCGGACTGGGGCTCCATGCAAGATCTCACCTCGTGGGGTCTCAATGATCCTAAGAAAGGTGAGAAATCAGCCCAGAACTACACGGGAGGAGCTGGTCAATGACCTGAAAAGAGCTGGGACCACCGTTTCCAAGGTTACTGTTGGTAATACACTAAGACGTCATGGTTTGAAATCATGCATGGCACGGAAGGTTCCCCTGCTTAAACCAGCACATGTCAAGGCCCGTCTTAAGTTTGCCAATGACCATTTGGATGATCCAGAGGAGTCATGGGAGAAAGTCATGTGGTCAGATGAGACCAAAATAGAACTTTTTGGTCATAATTCCACTAAACGTGTTTGGAGGAAGAAGAATGATGAGTACCATCCCAAGAACACCATCCCTACTGTGAAGCATGGGGGTGGTAGCATCATGCTTTGGGGGTGTTTTTCTGCACATGGGACAGGGCGACTGCACTGTATTAAGGAGAGGATGACCGGGGCCATGTATTGCCAGATTTTGGGGAACAACCTCCTTCCCTCAGTCAGAGCATTGAAGATGGGTCGAGGCTGGGTCTTCCAACATGACAATGACCCGAAGCACACAGCCAGGATAACCAAGGAGTGGCTCTGTAAGAAGCATATCAAGGTTCTGGCGTGGCCTAGCCAGTCTCCAGACCTAAACCCAATAGAGAATCTTTGGAGGGAGCTCAAACTCCGTGTTTCTCAGCGACAGCCCAGAAACCTGACTGATCTAGAGAAGATCTGTGTGGAGGAGTGGGCCAACATCCCTCCTCAGTGTGTGCAAACCTGGTGAAAAACTACAGGAAACGTTTGACCTCTGTAATTGCAAACAAAGGCTACTGTACCAAATATTAACACTGATTTTCTCAGGTGTTCAAATACTTATTTGCAGCTGTATCATACAAATAAATAGTTAAAAAATCATACATTGTGATTTCTGGATTTTTTTTTTTTAGATTATGTCTCTCACAGTGGACATGCACCTACGATGATCATTTCAGACCCCTCCATGATTTCCAAGTGGGAGAACTTGCAAAATAGCAGGGTGTTCAAATACTTATTTTCCTCACTGTATATATATATGAACTAAATTAATCACTTTTTTACAACAGAATTGAACCATCACTGAACTGACTTAAGATGGACTGAGACGCTATTTTCTTCTGGAAACAAACTTTGTTGCATTATTCTCCTGTTATCTCAGTAAAGCTGCTCTGAAACGTTGTATAAAGCGCTGTATAAATGAAGGAGACTCGACTCACCACTTTGCCGGGTCTCGCCCATGTGCAAATAAACCCCTCCTGACACGCGGTGACAATACAGTCTTCTAGAAAGATGAGCACCGTGAGTCTCTCGTGCGCGATCTTCTTGCAGACTAGCGGCTCGAGCAGCGGCACGTCCTCCATGCGCGGGCACAGCGTCGTGCCCAGAGTCTTGGCAGGGTCCGTTTTGGTTTTGGTGAGCAGGTTGAGCTTGTCGCTGCTCTTGCTGCTGATGTGGCCCATGCTGTGGTTTCGCTTGTGGTCCTTATCGGGGTGGCGGTCTTTACGGTCGTGCAGCGAGAGCGTGGCGAACTTGCTAACGCCGGTAGCGACGGGGTTCTCGGTCGCGGCGCTCTTGGAGCCGGAGCCGGCGGCCGCATGCGGGAGACTGTTGGAGCGCGGCAGCGGCGCGGGGAGCGAGTTAGCCGGCGTGTTAGCGGCGCTGCTGTTGCTGCCGTTAGCGCTGGGGTTGCTAGCGGTCGGGATCACGGCGCCGCTAACGCTTCCTCCCGCCGGCGGGCCGCTCGCATTCATGACGTTGGTGTGCGTTCGCGTCCGGGACAGCGGGAGGTGCGGGAACAAGATGTCCTCCGTCAGGTCCCATAGGCAGAGCTGCGTGTCCTGGCCCACGGAGCCGAAGCGGTACGTCACGCTAACCGGCCGGCTGTCCGTGGAGTTGCGTTTCGAGAGGCGTGACTGCGTGCTGTTAGCTCGATCGCGCCCGAAGTGGATCTGATCCTGGAAGTCCTCGTCGCTGCCGCTGAACTCCATGGGGTCGCTCTCCTCAACGCTAGTGGTGTAGTGGTCGAACGCCACCACGCTAACCCACGACTTGTGCCCGTGTCCTCGCGCGATCACTCGGCAGTCCACGAACGACCACACGGTCACCAGGTCGTCCTCGCCGCCGGCCACGATGTACTTGCCGTCGGGGCTCCAGCACACACACAGGAGCCCGCCGAAGTAGCTCTTCATGTTCCCGTGCAGCTCCACCGCGTCGAAGTTGAAGACGCGCAGGAACCCGTCCTGGCTAACGCAGGCCAGGAACTTCCCGTCGGGCGAGAAGGCGAACTCGTTGAGCGCGCCGTCGCCCACGGTCCACTTGAGCAGGGGGTTGCGCGTGGACTTGCTCTTGCAGGTGTGCACGGCGTAGCTCTCGCCCTGCTTCAGCAGCTGGTAGTGCGGAGCCGTGGTCCCGCAGGTGTGCTCCACGTTATACAGGTACATGCTCCCGCTGGAGTGAGCCACCAGGAACAGGCTCTCGGAGCCCGGGACCCACTTCACACACGTCACGCGGGATTTGTCGATTAGTCTCTGAGTGAGATTCATGGAGGAGAAGAGACAAGACAGAGAAGACATGGGTTATATAGAAAGATTACCAAATGTGAACATTTACACACAAAAAAAAGAATAACCCACACTAGTATATAGCGGTGTAACGATTCCCTCATATCACGATTCCCTCATGTCACGACACTGAACTCACCATACCATATTATTGCGATACTCCAACCCATATGATAAAAGGTTAACAAAAAATGTACAGTTGATTAAAATGCTCAATTTGCTATTACATTAGAGGTGTAAATGAACAGGCTTGGACTTGGTGCTGAAACCCAAAGCAGGACAACAGAGACTCCAGAATAAAGATATTCATGATTCTGGAGCTGGAAATACAGGATTATTGTAGACGAATATGCTTGAACTCTGTCACTGACTAGATATATTTAAGTCCCTTTTTACAGCAGACATTTGTTATTATCAGGACCCACAAATATTCCCCCATTACATTATTATACAACATTATATATAGTAGTTTAATTTCGTACTGACACCAAAACTCTCATTTAGTCATTTTTATTTTGGGTGAATTATACACAATAAATATTGTTACTATCCACGATACATATTGTTGCATTTTTGCATTGCGATATATTGTGACACGTTATATTGTTACGCCCCTACTAGTATATTAAAACAATAAATACAAATACGGTGTGTGACCAACACTAGAGGCCTATGATCTCAGCGATGTTGAAAACATGGCGTCACGGAATCCAATAAAAAAAAAAAAAGGAAAATACTGCATTACATGGAATATCGTGGAATTTGGCAAATTTTGCAGGAATGAATGAGACACAGAACTGCACGCTTAATCAGACGGCGATGCGAACGAGTGCGTGTGGATCAGAAGTCCGTCTCAGTTTGATCTGTGTGACGCTCGTCTGCGTCTCAATATATGAACACATGAACTTCATCTGAGAAAACTATCGGCAGAAACACACACACACACACACTCACAGCTCTTCATTGCAACATGCCAAAATAAAAGTTATGACAGAAATATATTACTATTGTACAGTAGAATTTACTTTACAAAGCAATAAAAATACTAATTTTGCAGTTCATTAAAAAAGAATTTAAGGAATATCTTATTTTAAAAGATCAATTCAATGATTACAGTTTTATGCATTCATGTGATTCCCACATTTTTGAATACATTTGTATTAAATCATAAAACACAGAATTTAGAAAAATTAAAACAGACAACACAGAATTTCACCAGGTCATCCTTTTTGGTTATCGACCATTAAACAAGGCCTGTAGAGAAGTGTAGATGTGTGTGAGGAGTGTGTGTGAGGTGTAGATGTGTGTGTGTCACCTCTTCATTGAAGAGTTTGCTGGTCTCCTTCTTGATGGGGTCGATGAGCTGCACCTGTCCCGCAGAGAAGCCCACGAGCAGCGACACGCTCTCCGCCGTGGCCGTCAGGTGGTTGAAGTCGTGGCACGTGGGCTGCGTCCCCTTGTAGATCCTCTTATCGATGGGTTTGCTCAGGTCAGCGGCCTGTGGACAACAGAGGAAGCCAAGTCACATTTATACAGCGCTTTCTACAATACAGAGTGTTTCAAAGCAGCTTTACAGAGATAACAGGAAAATAATGCAGTGAAGTTTGTGTCTAGAAGAAAACAGCGTCACAGTCCAGCTTAAGGAAGTTCAGTTATTCATTTAGTTAATTATATATATATATATTCCAGCTCAGTTCAGTTCTCATATAATGCTGTCAATGCAGGCAGATCAATAATATTGTTGAAAATTAAATTAAATGTTAAATTTAATGTCCCCAACTATCTACTAGAAAGCAGAAGTAAACACCTGAACCGCTGCCAAACAAACACAGATTCCCCTCGAGAAACACTGCGACAGGTGCCGGTCACAACAACCACCCTCAGGTCACACACACCTGTTTACAGTACGAGGGGTGTGTGTGTGTGTGTGTGTGTGATCTGCCGTATCTAAACACGACACATGATGTATGGTTTCACTAGTACCTGGGATAATCACACAATAGTATCACCTAATCTGTAAATTACTGATCTTTATTAGGGACGCACCGATACCACTTTTTCCAGAACGAGTTTAAATATATTGGGTAGAGAAACCAAAAGAATACAAATCATATTATTTGGTTTTGCAATCATATTTGTTTAGCAAACACATATTTCCTTTGATTATTTTCATGCTTACTTAAGCCTGCTAAAATGTATTGCATGGGTTTCTGTTACTGTCACTTTTCATTCTATTCATTTAAATTCAATTTCTATGATGAAATACTTGAATAAATGAGAATAAGTGTTGACTACAATACATCACACACTCTGTGCGCGCTATCGCTACTGCGCGGTCACACCGATGTCAACAACCTTGAGCGCATGTGCACTAGCTGAGATGAAGATCGTTCTTAATGAACCTCTGCTGTCTGTGAACGAACCCACAGGTATAACTACACTCGACTTCAGTTCATTCAGGTAATGCACACTTTATAACCTGTTGGTGTTGAAGTCGAACGCCTTTGCTCAGACACAGCTAACCAGCTTACACACGCCTGCAGAAATACACACGTGATTACATTAAGGAGAACAGAAGATCATGTGCATCTGATCATTGTTTGTGTTCAGATGTTCAGCGGTCATGAGCGTGAGCACATCAAGAGTTTTCAAAACTTGCAAAACTTAATTTCAACATTGTCTAATAATCCAAATGTAGCTCTACGTTATTATTATACAAAGCAAAGGACGTGCAATGATTCTGGGGCTACAGATGAAATGCCAGAAATAATGATAGTCTCTTCTGTGTTTGTTGTAAAGACATCTAATTATAATTATTTAAATTAAATACCCATCTAAATAATAACATGTTATTGAATTGTTGTCTGAAATATATATATATAATCCGAAGTAACTTGGATCCAGCCTATGATGAAGACTTCAGATGACGCTAACTCTGGATCAACACACACCAACGCTGGAGTTTTCTAAATGTCAGAATCATTTGTTAACAAACAAGTATTCATCACTTCAATCAGCTCATTATTTCTGCATTAAACTATTACATTGTTTAAATTAATACCTTTCTAGCTAACTGTGATTTGTATATGTACATTTCTGCAATACATAACTTAGACAGTCTCCTCTGATAACAGATCTCTCTAAAAACTGTAATGTGGACTCATGCACTTTCTGTAAAGATGCTTTGAAATGATGTGTGTTGTGAAAAGCGCTGTACTAATAAACGTGAATGGAGTTTAATTAACTAGTAATCGCTACTTGAGTAGTTTTTTCGTTGATACTGTTACCCTTAATCAAGTAACTATTAAGATTATTACTTTCACGTTGAGTAAATATTTCTATAAGTAACTTGTACTTAGGTAAATTCTTGGATACTCTACACACCTCTGACCATAAACACTACTGAACATATGAGCCATAAACACTAATGAACATATGAGCCATAAACACTACTGAACATATGAGCCATAAACACTACACTACTGAACATATGAGCCATAAACACTACACTACTGAACATATGAGCCATAAACACTACTGAACATATGAGCCATAAACACTACTGAACATATGAGCCATAAACACTACTGAACATATGAGCCATAAACACTACTGAACATATGAACCATAAACACTACTGAACATATGAACCATAAACACTACTGAACATATGAGCCATAAACACTACTGAACATATGAGCCATAAACACTACTGAACATATGAGCCATAAACACTACTGAACATATGAGCCATAAACACTACTGAACATATGAGCCATAAACACTACTGAACATATGAGCCATAAACACTACTGAACATATGAACCATAAACACTACTGAAGATATGAACCATAAACACTACTGAACATATGAGCCCTAAACACTACTGAACATATGAGCCCTAAACACTACTGAACATATGAGCCATAAACACTACTGAACATATGAACCATAAACACTACTGAACATATGAACCATAAACACTACTGAACATATGAGCCATAAACACTACTGAACATATGAGCCCTAAACACTGCTGAACATATGAGCCCTAAACACTGCTGAACATATGAGCCCTAAACACTACTGAACATATGAGCCATAAACACTACTGAACATATGAGCCATAAACACTACTGAACATATGAGCCATAAACACTACTGAACATATGAGCCATAAACACTACTGAACATATGAGCCATAAACACTACTGAACATATGAGCCATAAACACTACTGAACATATGAGCCATAAACACTACTGAACATATGAGCCATAAACACTACTGAACATATGAGCCATAAACACTACTGAACATATGAGCCCTAAACACTACTGAACATATGAGTCATAAACACTACTGAACATATGAGCCATAAACACTACTGAACATATGAGCCCTAAACACTACTGAACATATGAGCCCTAAACACTACTGAACATATGAGCCCTAAACACTACTGAACATATGAGCCCTAAACACTACTGAACATATGAGCCATAAACACTACTGAACATATGAGCCATAAACACTGCTGAACATATGAGCCATAAACACTACTGAACATATGAGCCATAAACACTACTGAACATATGAGCCATAAACACTACTGAACATATGAACCCTAAACACTACTGAACATATGAGCCATAAACACTACTGAACATATGAGCCATAAACACTGCTGAACATATGAACCCTAAACACTAATGAACATATGAGCCATAAACACTACTGAACATATGAGCCATAAACACTACTGAATATATGAGCCATAAACACTGCTGAACATATGAACCCTAAACACTAATGAACATATGAACCCTAAACACTAATGAACATATGAGCCATAAACACTACTGAACATATGAGCCATAAACACTACTGAACATATGAGCCCTAAACACTACTGAACATATGAACCCTAAACACTACTGAACATATGAGCCATAAACACTACTGAACATATGAGCCATAAACACTGCTGAACATATGAGCCATAAACACTACTGAACATATGAACCCTAAACACTACTGAACATATGAGCCCTAAACACTACTGAACATATGAGCCCTAAACACTACTGAACATATGAGTCATAAACACTACTGAACATATGAGCCATAAACACTACTGAACATATGAGCCCTAAACACTACTGAACATATGAGCCCTAAACACTACTGAACATATGAGCCCTAAACACTACTGAACATATGAGCCATAAACACTACTGAACATATGAGCCATAAACACTACTGAACATATGAGCCATAAACACTGCTGAACATATGAGCCATAAACACTACTGAACATATGAGCCATAAACACTACTGAACATATGAGCCATAAACACTACTGAACATATGAACCCTAAACACTACTGAACATATGAGCCATAAACACTACTGAACATATGAGCCAAAAACACTGCTGAACATATGAACCCTAAACACTAATGAACATATGAGCCATAAACACTACTGAACATATGAGCCATAAACACTACTGAATATATGAGCCATAAACACTGCTGAATATATGAGCCATAAACACTGCTGAACATATGAACCCTAAACACTGCTGAACATATGAACCCTAAACACTACTGAACATATGAGCCATAAACACTACTGAACATATGAGCCATAAACACTACTGAACATATGAGCCATAAACACTACTGAACATATGAGCCCTAAACACTACTGAACATATGAACCCTAAACACTACTGAACATATGAGCCATAAACACTACTGAACATATGAGCCATAAACACTGCTGAACATATGAGCCATAAACACTACTGAACATATGAACCCTAAACACTAATGAACATATGAGCCATAAACACTACTGAACATATGAGCCATAAACACTACTGAACATATGAGCCCTAAACACTACTGAACATATGAACCCTAAACACTACTGAACATATGAGCCATAAACACTACTGAACATATGAGCCATAAACACTGCTGAACATATGAGCCATAAACACTACTGAACATATGAGCCATAAACACTACTGAACATATGAGCCATAAACACTGCTGAACATATGAACCCTAAACACTAATGAACATATGAGCCATAAACACTACTGAACATATGAGCCATAAACACTACTGAACATATGAGCCATAAACACTGCTGAACATATGAACCCTAAACACTAATGAACATATGAACCCTAAACACTAATGAACATATGAGCCATAAACACTACTGAACATATGAGCCATAAACACTACTGAACATATGAGCCCTAAACACTACTGAACATATGAACCCTAAACACTTCTGAACATATGAGCCATAAACACTACTGAACATATGAGCCCTAAACACTACTGAACATATGAGCCCTAAACACTACTGAACATATGAGCCCTAAACACTAATGAACATATGAGCCCTAAACACTAATGAACATATGAGCCCTAAACACTACTGAACATATGAGCCATAAACACTACTGAACATATGAGCCCTAAACACTAATGAACATATGAGCCCTAAACACTAATGAACATATGAGCCCTAAACACTACTGAACATATGAGCCATAAACACTACTGAACATATGAGCCCTAAACACTAATGAACATATGAGCCCTAAACACTAATGAACATATGAGCCCTAAACACTAATGAACATATGAGCCCTAAACACTACTGAACATATGAGCCATAAACACTACTGAACATATGAGCCATAAACACTACTGAACATATGAGCCCTAAACACTAATGAACATATGAGCCATAAACACTACTGAACATATGAGCCATAAACACTACTGAACATATGAGCCCTAAACACTACTGAACATATGAGCCATAAACACTACTGAACATATGAGCCATAAACACTACTGAACATATGAACCATAAACACTACTGAACATATGAGCCCTAAACACTACTGAACATATGAGCCATAAACACTACTGAACATATGAGCCATAAACACTACTGAACATATGAGCCATAAACACTACTGAACATATGAGCCCTAAACACTAATGAACATATGAGCCATAAACACTACTGAACATATGAACCCTAAACACTAATGAACATATGAACCCTAAACACTAATGAACATATGAGCCATAAACACTACTGAACATATGAGCCATAAACACTACTGAACATATGAGCCCTAAACACTAATGAACATATGAGCCATAAACACTACTGAACATATGAGCCATAAACACTACTGAACATATGAGCCCTAAACACTACTGAACATATGAGCCATAAACACTACTGAACATATGAGCCATAAACACTGCTGAACATATGAGCCCTAAACACTACTGAACATATGAGCCATAAACACTACTGAACATATGAGCCATAAACACTACTGAACATATGAGCCATAAACACTACTGAACATATGAGCCCTAAACACTAATGAACATATGAGCCATAAACACTACTGAACATATGAGCCATAAACACTACTGAACATATGAGCCATAAACACTACTGAACATATGAGCCATAAACACTACTGAACATATGAGCCATAAACACTACTGAACATATGAGCCATAAACACTACTGAACATATGAACCATAAACACTACTGAAGATATGAACCATAAACACTACTGAACATATGAGCCCTAAACACTACTGAACATATGAGCCATAAACACTACTGAACATATGAACCATAAACACTACTGAACATATGAACCATAAACACTACTGAACATATGAACCATAAACACTACTGAACATATGAGCCATAAACACTACTGAACATATGAGCCCTAAACACTGCTGAACATATGAGCCATAAACACTACTGAACATATGAGCCATAAACACTACTGAACATATGAGCCATAAACACTACTGAACATATGAGCCATAAACACTACTGAACATATGAGCCATAAACACTACTGAACATATGAGCCATAAACACTACTGAACATATGAGCCATAAACACTACTGAACATATGAGCCATAAACACTACTGAACATATGAGCCATAAACACTACTGAACATATGAGCCCTAAACACTACTGAACATATGAGTCATAAACACTACTGAACATATGAGCCATAAACACTACTGAACATATGAGCCATAAACACTACTGAACATATGAGCCCTAAACACTACTGAACATATGAGCCCTAAACACTACTGAACATATGAGCCATAAACACTACTGAACATATGAGCCATAAACACTACTGAACATATGAGCCATAAACACTGCTGAACATATGAGCCATAAACACTACTGAACATATGAGCCATAAACACTACTGAACATATGAGCCATAAACACTACTGAACATATGAACCCTAAACACTACTGAACATATGAGCCATAAACACTACTGAACATATGAGCCATAAACACTGCTGAACATATGAACCCTAAACACTAATGAACATATGAGCCATAAACACTACTGAACATATGAGCCATAAACACTACTGAATATATGAGCCATAAACACTGCTGAACATATGAACCCTAAACACTAATGAACATATGAACCCTAAACACTAATGAACATATGAGCCATAAACACTACTGAACATATGAGCCATAAACACTACTGAACATATGAGCCCTAAACACTACTGAACATATGAACCCTAAACACTACTGAACATATGAGCCATAAACACTACTGAACATATGAGCCATAAACACTGCTGAACATATGAGCCATAAACACTACTGAACATATGAACCCTAAACACTACTGAACATATGAGCCCTAAACACTACTGAACATATGAGCCCTAAACACTACTGAACATATGAGTCATAAACACTACTGAACATATGAGCCATAAACACTACTGAACATATGAGCCATAAACACTACTGAACATATGAGCCCTAAACACTACTGAACATATGAGCCCTAAACACTACTGAACATATGAGCCATAAACACTACTGAACATATGAGCCATAAACACTACTGAACATATGAGCCATAAACACTGCTGAACATATGAGCCATAAACACTACTGAACATATGAGCCATAAACACTACTGAACATATGAGCCATAAACACTACTGAACATATGAACCCTAAACACTACTGAACATATGAGCCATAAACACTACTGAACATATGAGCCAAAAACACTGCTGAACATATGAACCCTAAACACTAATGAACATATGAGCCATAAACACTACTGAACATATGAGCCATAAACACTACTGAATATATGAGCCATAAACACTGCTGAATATATGAGCCATAAACACTGCTGAACATATGAACCCTAAACACTGCTGAACATATGAACCCTAAACACTACTGAACATATGAGCCATAAACACTACTGAACATATGAGCCATAAACACTACTGAACATATGAGCCATAAACACTACTGAACATATGAGCCCTAAACACTACTGAACATATGAACCCTAAACACTACTGAACATATGAGCCATAAACACTACTGAACATATGAGCCATAAACACTGCTGAACATATGAGCCATAAACACTACTGAACATATGAACCCTAAACACTAATGAACATATGAGCCATAAACACTACTGAACATATGAGCCATAAACACTACTGAACATATGAGCCCTAAACACTACTGAACATATGAACCCTAAACACTACTGAACATATGAGCCATAAACACTACTGAACATATGAGCCATAAACACTGCTGAACATATGAGCCATAAACACTACTGAACATATGAGCCATAAACACTACTGAACATATGAGCCATAAACACTGCTGAACATATGAACCCTAAACACTAATGAACATATGAGCCATAAACACTACTGAACATATGAGCCATAAACACTACTGAATATATGAGCCATAAACACTGCTGAACATATGAACCCTAAACACTAATGAACATATGAACCCTAAACACTAATGAACATATGAGCCATAAACACTACTGAACATATGAGCCATAAACACTACTGAACATATGAGCCCTAAACACTACTGAACATATGAACCCTAAACACTTCTGAACATATGAGCCATAAACACTACTGAACATATGAGCCCTAAACACTACTGAACATATGAGCCCTAAACACTACTGAACATATGAGCCCTAAACACTAATGAACATATGAGCCCTAAACACTACTGAACATATGAGCCATAAACACTACTGAACATATGAGCCCTAAACACTAATGAACATATGAGCCCTAAACACTAATGAACATATGAGCCCTAAACACTACTGAACATATGAGCCATAAACACTACTGAACATATGAGCCCTAAACACTAATGAACATATGAGCCCTAAACACTAATGAACATATGAGCCCTAAACACTAATGAACATATGAGCCCTAAACACTACTGAACATATGAGCCATAAACACTACTGAACATATGAGCCATAAACACTACTGAACATATGAGCCCTAAACACTAATGAACATATGAGCCATAAACACTACTGAACATATGAGCCATAAACACTACTGAACATATGAGCCCTAAACACTACTGAACATATGAGCCATAAACACTACTGAACATATGAGCCATAAACACTACTGAACATATGAACCATAAACACTACTGAACATATGAGCCCTAAACACTACTGAACATATGAGCCATAAACACTACTGAACATATGAGCCATAAACACTACTGAACATATGAGCCATAAACACTACTGAACATATGAGCCCTAAACACTAATGAACATATGAGCCATAAACACTACTGAACATATGAACCCTAAACACTAATGAACATATGAACCCTAAACACTAATGAACATATGAGCCATAAACACTACTGAACATATGAGCCATAAACACTACTGAACATATGAGCCCTAAACACTAATGAACATATGAGCCATAAACACTACTGAACATATGAGCCATAAACACTACTGAACATATGAGCCCTAAACACTACTGAACATATGAGCCATAAACACTACTGAACATATGAGCCATAAACACTGCTGAACATATGAGCCCTAAACACTACTGAACATATGAGCCATAAACACTACTGAACATATGAGCCATAAACACTACTGAACATATGAGCCATAAACACTACTGAACATATGAGCCCTAAACACTAATGAACATATGAGCCATAAACACTACTGAACATATGAGCCATAAACACTACTGAACATATGAGCCCTAAACACTACTGAACATATGAGCCATAAACACTACTGAACATATGAGCCATAAACACTACTGAACATATGAGCCATAAACACTGCTGAACATATGAGCCATAAACACTACTGAACATATGAGCCCTAAACACTAATGAACATATGAGCCATAAACACTACTGAACATATGAGCCATAAACACTACTGAACATATGAGCCCTAAACACTACTGAACATATGAGCCATAAACACTACTGAACATATGAGCCATAAACACTGCTGAACATATGAGCCATAAACACTGCTGAACATATGAGCCCTAAACACTACTGAACATATGAGCCATAAACACTACTGAACATATGAGCCCTAAACACTACTGAACATATGAGCCATAAACACTACTGAACATATGAGCCATAAACACTACTGAACATATGAGCCCTAAACACTACTGAACATATGAGCCCTAAACACTACTGAACATATGAGCCATAAACACTACTGAACATATGAACCCTAAACACTAATGAACATATGAGCCATAAACACTACTGAACATATGAGCCATAAACACTACTGAACATATGAGCCATAAACACTGCTGAACATATGAACCCTAAACACTAATGAACATATGAGCCATAAACACTACTGAACATATGAACCCTAAACACTAATGAACATATGAGCCATAAACACTACTGAACATATGAGCCATAAACACTACTGAACATATGAGCCATAAACACTACTGAACATATGAGCCATAAACACTACTGAACATATGAGCCATAAACACTACTGAACATATGAGCCCTAAACACTACTGAACATATGAGCCCTAAACACTACTGAACATATGAGCCATAAACACTACTGAACATATGAACCCTAAACACTAATGAACATATGAGCCATAAACACTACTGAACATATGAGCCATAAACACTACTGAACATATGAGCCATAAACACTACTGAACATATGAACCCTAAACACTAATGAACATATGAGCCATAAACACTACTGAACATATGAGCCATAAACACTACTGAACATATGAGCCCTAAACACTACTGAACATATGAGCCATAAACACTACTGAACATATGAGCCCTAAACACTACTGAACATATGAGCCATAAACACTACTGAATATATGAACCACTGAATATACTAACCTTAAAAACAACTGAATATATTATGAACCTTAGAAACTACTGAAGATATGAGCCACTGAACATATGAACCATGCAAATTATTGAACATATGAACTGTAAACAACTAGTGAATTTATGAAGTACTCAACACATGAACTACTGAACACATGAACTGATCGACGATACACAAACTCACTTAACAACAGCAAACCCACTCCTGTCAAAGCAACACACACACACGCACGCACACACACACGCACGCACACACACACACACACACACGCGCACACACACACACACACATAAACAAACAGACGCGCGTCAGCAATGAAAGTGCGCGTGTGCGTGCGCGTGTGTGTCACTAATGATGTGAAATAGCCGCTATTCCGCCAATGTGGAGATGAGCGCGTCGTCCTCACCTTCCTGACGCCTTTGTAGATGTAGAAGTAAAGCTCCCGGCCCACATTGAAGCAGATTCGGTCGCCGTTCCCGGACTGGTCATTGACGTTGACGAACGAAACCCGGACGGGGTTCGAGCCCTGCGAGTTGAAGGGCACACGGTTCGGGCGACTGTACTCGGAGTGTGTGAGGAGTTTATACGCGCCTTCCCGCGTGCTGAACTGACTCTTGATCTCGTTCATCTCCTTCCCTCCTCCCTCCGCCGCCATCTTTGACATTTACATTCATCCTTCCGCAGGCCCGGATCTGACGCGCCGCGCATGCGCACACATCGCGCCTCGGCCATCGGCGTTCAAACACTCACACACACACTCTCAGTCCGTCAGAAGAGGTTTGCGATCAATTAGTGAGAGGATTTAGTCTTCGTCAC
>NC_137141.1:35834858-35839858 GCF_949319135.1 Squalius cephalus | reverse complement strand
TTTCAGTGAGTGAAATAAGTATCCGATCCCCAAGCAAAACAATTGAGTACTTGTGGAGAAAGCCTTGTTGGCCAGCACAGAGGTCAGACGTCTCGTGTAGTTGGTCAGCAGGTTTGCACACATCTCAGGGGTTCTGGGCCACTCTCTACAGATCCTCTAATCTGGGCAACTCAAAGTTTCGGCTCCTCCACAGATTCTCTACAGGATGAAGGTTTGGACACTGGCTAGGCCACTCCAAGACCTTAAAGGGTAACTAAACGCTAAAACAACTTTTTTTAGTTTATGATCTGTAAGACTGGGGCTTTGTTAATGATGTTCATTGATTCAAGTAATTTTTTTGACATTTGGGTTTGAAGTGTTTTAATTCTACAATATATGGTGTAAAAACGTCTGAGTGCTGCCCTCTTCAGGTTGAACGGTGGCTACTGCAGTTGAACTTTCCTATTGGAAGCTGTGGTACCCTCTGACGTCAGCTGACCACGCCCTTGCCTACAGAGAGACGCGTCTCAGATGCACGCCCCCCCCTCCGCTGGGCTCTGCCCACTTTTCCAGCATTTATCAAATATTGCCAGTGGGCGGAGTCAGGCTCTGACCAGGGGTTTAGTTACCCTTTAATGCGCTTCTTCTTGAGCCACTACTCTGTTGCCTGGGTGGTGTGTTCTGGGTCAGTGTCGTGCTGGAAGACCCATCCACGACCCATCTCCAGTGTTCTGGAAGGCCCATCTACGTTCTACATTCTTTTAAATAGACTAGAAAATTATGTTGGCATTAGTGGAATTGCACTAGCATGGTTTAAATCATACTTATCTGACCGTTATCAGTTTGTAGCAGTAAATGAAGAGATGTCTCATCGATCACAAGTTCAGTATGGTGTACCACAAGGCTCAGTACTAGAACCGCTGCTGTTCACTCTGTACATGCTACCCTCTCACACACACACACACACACACACACACACACACACCCTGTACATGCTACCATTAGGAGATATCATTAGGAAGCATGGCATTAGCTTTCACTGTTATGCCGATGATACTCAGCTCTGTATTTCTTCAAAACCTAACGAAACTTATCAATTCACAAAATTAACAGAATGCACAGCGGATATAAAAAATTGGATGACTCGTAATTTCCTACTTCTAAATTCTGAAAAAACAGAGATTCTAATTATTGGACAAAAAACGTCCTCACGTAATAATCTAGAATACTGTCTAACACTTGATGGCTGCTCTGTTAAGTCTTCGTCGTCGGTGAGGAACCTGGGTGTGTGTGTGTGTGTGTGTGTGTGTGTGTGTGTGTGTGTGTGTGCTCTTTGATACCAATCTTTCATTTGAAAGTCACGTGTCTAGTATCTGTAAAACCGCATTTTTCCATCTTAAAAATATATCTAAATTACGCCATATGCTCTCATTGACAAATGCGGAACAGTTAGTTCATGCGTTCATGACCTCAAGGCTAGATTATTGTAATGCTCTACTGGGTGGTTGCCCTGCACGCTTAATAAACAAACTACAGCTGGTCCAAAACGCAGCAGCTCGAGTTCTTACCAGAACCAGGAAGTATGACCATATTAGCCCAGTTCTGTCAACACTGCATTGGCTCCCTATTAAACATTGTATACATTTTAAAATATTGCTGATCACGTACAAAGCACTGAATGGTTTAGCTCCGCAGTGCTTGATCGAGCTCTTAGCGCATTATAGTCCATGTCTATTGCGATCTCAAAATTCTGGCCAGTTGATAATACCTAGAATATCAAAGTCGACTGCTGGCGGTAGATCCTTTTCCTATTTAGCACCAAAACTCTGGAACAGCCTTCCTACCATTGTCCGGGAAGCAGACACACTCTGTCAGTTCAAAGCTAGACTAAAGACACATCTCTTTGACCTAGCTTTCACATAATACATTATAGACTCCTATAATTCAGTGTTAGGCTGCATAGATTAGGTCAGCCGGAACCGGGAACACTTCCCATAAATCCTGATGTACTCGTTACATCATAAGAAGAATGGCATCTACGCTAATTTTAGTGTCTTTGTTTATCCCAAGGTTTTCCCGCAGCCTGCCGGATCCAGGCCGTATCCAGATCTGACGAAGGACCTTCGCCTGGACCCGATGACAACGCAGTGCTGAAGTGCCAACTAGTCTCTCCCTATGGAGGATCCCTTTACCACTCTACAGATAAAGCATTTTCGGGAATTTCGTTTCGCGTATCTACCCCGAAGTGACAAATAAAATAAAATTCTGTATCAAAATTTATAAGGAAACACCAGTAATTTGTTTAGGCTTGGTTTGTAGGGAATTCCAAACCTGCGCACATATATTCAAACGCACATAACTATAGAACCAGTTCTTAATGCGCATGTGAACGCCATCAGTGTTTCTCACAGGTTCGCGTTTAAAGTCTGTGTAGAGGGAATGGTGTCGTCTTAGCGGCCCCTAATTTAATAACAAATGATCATTGCGACGGAAGCGGATCAATCAAAACTAACCTTAGCTGGAAAATAACTTTATTAAAGAACCGCTATAAAGCCAAACAATCTCTGTTACCTTAAATTATACGTTTATCTCTGTAAAGCTGCTTTGAAACAATCTACATTGTTAAAAGCGCTATATAAATGAAGATGACATGACTTGACTTGACTTGACGACCCATCTCCAGTGTTCTGGTAGACCCATCCAGACCAGTCTCCAGTGTTCTGGTAGACCCATCCAGACCAGTCTCCAGTGTTCTGGAAGACCCATCCACGACCCATCTCCAGTGTTCTGGAAGACCCATCCACGACCCGTCTCCAGTGTTCTGGAAGACCCATCCACGACCCGTCTCCAGTGTTCTGGAAGACCCATCCACGACCCATCTCCAGTGTTCTGGAAGACCCATCCACGACCCGTCTCCAGTGTTCTGGAAGACCCATCCACGACCCGTCTCCAGTGTTCTGGAAGACCCATCCACGACCCGTCTCCAGTGTTCTGGAAGACCCATCCACGACCCATCTCCAGTGTTCTGGAAGACCCATCCACGACCCGTCTCCAGTGTTCTGAAAGACCCATCCACGACCCGTCTCCAGTGTTCTGGAAGACCCATCCACGACCCATCTCCAGTGTTCTGGAAGAGCCATCCACGACCCATCTCCAGTGTTCTGGAAGACCCATCCACGACCCGTCTCCAGTGTTCTGAAAGACCCATCTACGACCCGTCTCCAGTGTTCTGGAAGACCCATCCACGACCCATCTCCAGTGTTCTGGAAGACCCATCCACGACCCGTCTCCAGTGTTCTGGAAGACCCATCCACCCATCCACGACCCGTCTCCAGTGTTCTGGAAGAACCATCCACGACCCATCTCCAGTGTTCTGGAAGACCCATCCACGACCCGTCTCCAGTGTTCTGAAAGATCCATCTACGACCCATCTCCAGTGTTCTGGAAGACCCATCCACGACCCGTTTCCAGTGTTCTAGAAGACCCATCCACGACCCGTCTCCAGTGTTCTGAAAGATCCATCTACGACCCATCTCCAGTGTTCTGGAAGACCCATCCACGACCCGTCTCCAGTGTTCTGGAAGACCCATCCACGACCCATCTCCAGTGTTCTGGAAGACCCATCCACGACCCATCTCCAGTGTTCTGGAAGACCCATCCAGACCAGTCTCCAGTGTTCTGGAAGACCCATCCACGACCCGTCTCCAGTGTTCTGGTAGACCCATCTACGACCCGTCTCCAGTGTTCTGGAAGACCCATTCACGACCCGTCTCCAGTCGTCTGAAAGACCCATCCACGACCCATCTCCAGTGTTCTGGAAGACCCATCTACGACCCATCTCCAGTGTTCTGGAAGACCCATCCAGACCAGTCTCCAGTCGTCTGAAAGACCCATCTACGACCCATCTCCAGTGTTCTGGAAGACCCATTCACGACCCGTCTCCAGTCGTCTGAAAGACCCATCTACGACCCATCTCCAGTGTTCTGGAAGACCCATCCAGACCAGTCTCCAGTGTTCTGGAAGACCCATCCACGACCCGTCTCCAGTGTTTCCAGACCCGTCTCCAGTGTTCTGGAAGACCCATCCACGACCCGTCTCCAGTGTTTCCAGACCCGTCTCCAGTGTTCTGGAAGACCCATCTACGACCCGTCTCCAGTGTTCTGGAAGACCCATCCACGACCCGTCTCCAGTCTTCTGGAAGACCCATCTACGACCCATCTCCAGTGTTCTGGAAGACCCATCCAGACCCGTCTCCAGTGTTCTGGTAGACCCATCCACGACCCGTCTCCAGTGTTCTGGAAGACCCATCCAGACCCGTCTCTAGTGTTCTGGTAGACCCATCCACGATCCGTCTCCAGTGTTCTGGAAGACCCATCCACGACCCATCTCCAGTGTTCTGGAAGACCCATCCACGACCCATCTCCAGTGTTCTGGAAGACCCATCTCCAGTGTTCTGGAAGACCCATCCACGACCCATCTCCAGTGTTCTGGAAGACCCATCTACCATCTCCAGTGTTCTGGAAGACCTATCCAGACCCATCTCCAGTGTTCTGGAAGACCCATCCACGACCCGTCTCGAGTGTTCTGGAAGACCCATCCATCTCATTCTCATGATCATCCTTACCAAAAACAAAAGTCTTAAACTCTCTTCTATTTAATTCTATTCTTAAAAAAAAACAAAAAACAAAAAAAACCACGTACTGCGTTAGATTAAACTGAGAAGGGTCACAGCACTTGCATATTGTTGTCCTACTGTTAGTTTCACTGCTTCTATTGTTCTCATTTGTAAGTCGTTTTGGATAAACACGTCTGCTAAATGAATAAATGTAAATGTAAAAAGTAAGTCTCCTTCTCCCCAAGCTTCTCGCTGATGGTCTAGCCCAGGGATGGGCAACTTCGGTCCTGGAGGGCCACTGTCCTACAGAGTTTAGCGTCAACCCTAATCAAACACACCTGAACAAGCTAATCAAGGTCCTCAGGATTACTAGAAAATTACAGGCAGGTGATTTTTTCAGGGTTGG
>NC_137141.1:35779858-35829858 GCF_949319135.1 Squalius cephalus | reverse complement strand
CACTCACTCTCACACACTCACTCTCACACACTCACTCTCACACACTCACTCTCACACACTCACTCTCACACACTCACTCTCACACACTCACTCTCACACACTCACTCTCACACACTCACTCTCACACACTCACTCTCACACACTCACTCTCACACACTCACTCTCACACACTCACTCTCACACACTCACTCTCACACACTCACTCTCACTCACCCTTGATGCCGAAGCTGCAGGCGTCGAGGGCTGCTCCCTGTGCTGATGTGACGTTGACCTCGAGACACAGTTCCTCCAGAGACCAGCTGTTGGCCTGAGCCACGTACTGGCGGGTGGCAGTGATGTAGGCCTCGGGCACGAACAGGCTCCCCAGGGTCACATGGATGTTCTGGAGAACAACACATTCAGCGTCACACCCAGTGGAGGAAACATACATGTCAATGTGCTCTCTAACCCTAAACATCAACACGATGAGTTTTATTAACAACACTTCAAAAGAACTTCCTAAAAATCTCCATTACTTTTAATTCATTTTACACACAAAAAAGTCTTGATCACCTGATCACAACCACTAGAACATGGAAACAACTTTAGCTGTTCCTTCAGATTATAAATTATGTTCTTCCTCAGAGTTTCCGTCGTTCTTAAATCAAGATACATTTACTGGAGAAGCAGCAAAATGACTGAAGATATTAAGTATGTTTCTGAGAAACTGAACAAAAATTTAACTTAAAACAAGAACAAATATTTGCCAATGGAAGGAAAACAGGATTATTTTTCTGATTCTACTGACCGATATTTGTTCTTGTTTTAAAGCACAACATTTTGATCAACTTCTCTTCTTTCTTCAGTCATTTTGTTTCTCTAGTAAATGTATCTTGATTTAAGGATGTTTAGATATTTGTGCAGGAAATTAAAATATTTATTTGCACTGCTGGTGGACACATTTGTGAGTTTGTGTTAAAAACCAGAACAAATATAGGTATTAGTTCTCGTTTTAAACACACTCACTTCATTTTGTTGAGTTTTTCGGAAATCAAGACTTAATATTTTCAGTCATTTTGCTTCTTCTCCAGTAAATATTTAAGAATGTTTAGATATTTGTGCTGGAAAACAAGACAGAAACACTGAGGAAGAACCAACACTTTTCAGCTGAGCACTGTTGTGTTTTTAGAGCTGCTTCACTGAATGGAACTCAGTTAGCATCATTGATTGTGTTTTTAGTTTAGTTCCAGTGTGTTGTGTTCTCTCGGACACCTTGAGCTCTTTAGCGCCCCCAGTGGCCGCGCCCTGCGAGATCTGCTGCAGCTGCTGGATCCTCTCGCTGAAGTCCGACACCCACTGGATCACCGTCATGGCCGCCGGGACGGTGTAGCGACACCAGCTGCGCGGGAGGATGCCTGAGGAAACAGGACAGGGTTAGTGACGAGAGCAAGGGGTCAGGGGTCAGAGTAAGGGGTCAGAGGTCAGCTACCTTTGACCAGGTCATTGATGAGCGTGCGCAGGTCGTTGGTCTGCTTCTTCTTGCCCTCACACACATGAACCACATCCGTCAGATCCTGACGCACGTCCTGCAGCATCCGAGACCCCATCTTCACCTCACGCTCGAAGAAGCGGAACAGCGGGTCCTGTGGAGGAACACATCATGAGGAGGGTGTGTGTGTGTGTGTGTGTGTGTGTGTGTGTGTGAGACCCCCCATCTTCACCTCACGCTCAAAGAAGTGGAAGAGCGGGTCATGTGGAGGAACAGTTCATGTTTATTGATGTAGAAGTGTGTTTTCAAAAGTGTGATAAGATTTGCCCGAACGGACCAATTATCTGCGCAATACGACTGGAGCTGAAAACCCTTGCTTCCAAATTCATCTCGTTAACTACCATATTTATTTTAAAATCATTTATATATCCCTCCATGGCATATTTAAGTCCCACTTGAATGCTCCTCGATGAGAGGTGGTCCTTCTGTGTCCAAAATGTATCAAAAACATCTTGAGACGAGGTTTTCACACTGACAGCTGTCATCGTAAGACAGTCAGCAACTCCGTTTGTGTGTCCGATAGCAACAGTAACTAAGGGGGGCGGGGCTTACCGATAGGTCAATTGTCAAAAACAGAAAATAAAACATAAATATCGATTCTATTCATCGGCTGTCGGCACATAAACATGCAAATAATTGGTATCGGTTATAAAAAAAGAGTCAATGTCTAATTTAAAACATTTAAGCAAGTGTTTGTCTAAGTTTTGGAGGGCTTGACTGTGATCAGGGTGAGCTGCAGAAACCCCTGAGGCCCGAGGCCCTTCCCAGCATACCTTGATGTTCTCCACGGTGCGCTTGAGCGGGCTGACGGCCTCGGGGATCAGCAGGAGCCAGTTGCGAGCGGTGGACAGGAGCGTTCTCATCCAGGCCGGCTGAGCGTCAGTCGTGGACGTCGAGCGCTTCTTCTCCGTCTCGTACGCCAGATCGTCCTCATCCTCCAACATCTGCATCTTCAACAGCTTCCCCATCATGTCAATGCCTGAGTGCGAGGGACACGCCCACAGGAAGTGAGGTGCGCAAGGGACACGACCACAGGAAGTGAAGGAGGGAGATCAAATTAACCGCTGGACAAACTTGCATGTTCAAGCATTGTGTTAATAAAGAGGTTATAAAGAGGCAACAGGAAGGCTTGCCACGTCTGTGCTCGGGCTGTCAGATAAAAACTCCAATTTCGAATATTCATAGAATAAAATTTAAAAAAGCTTCACATTCAAATGCAAAAACCATGCATTCAAATGTTTGGTGTGTTGAGAGGCACGCGAGACATCATGATGATGATGATGACGTAACTGACGTGGTTTTGTTTTAGTTAGCTTTAAAAATTGGTGCAATGGCACACTTGACCAATCCTGCACATCGGTCAGAGATGAGTGTGTGTTCATCAGCTGAAACACTGTCAACAGAAAGCACTCAGCATGAGTGTATGTGTGTGTGTGTGTGTGTGTGTGTGTATATGTGTGTGTGTGTGTGTGTGTGTGTGTGTGTGTGTGTGTGAAAGCGCACAGCACTCGCTCAGATCAAGTTGAGCGTCTGGTGTTTTTGATGATCTATATGTAGATGTAGAGAGTAGAAGTGGAGTGTTTCTGAATGTTAGTTTGCTGTTGTGTGTTCATGTAGTTCATTACGCTGTGTGTTGAACTGCGTTTTCTCAGGTTCCTGATGCACAAACACAGTTTTAGAATATAATTCAAATTTTGATACTTAAAATACCAAATTAGCTTCTCAGCCATTTTGACAGTCCTAGTCTGCGCTGATACTTAAAGTTTGAGTTTGGCGTGAGAGAGAGAGAGAGAGAGAGAGAGAGAGAGAGAGAGAGAGAGAGAGTGTGTGTGTGTGTGTGTGTGTGTGTGTGTGTGTGTGAGAGAGCGCTCGTACCCTGAGTCGTGAGCAGGACCTTCTCTGCGTTACTCGGCAGCCCGAGCCATGATGGAGTCTGAGTGTCCGGCAGCAGCTCCACCCAGTGGATGAACTCCTCTCGCCTGACCGACACACACACACACACACGTCATTCACCAGCGCCCGTACAGCACTGACCGCGTCACAGGAATAACAGTATTCATGTTTTAAAATGTATGAAATTGTGTCACATTCTGCAGTAAAGCAGCTCTACAGAAGACACTCGAGTCATTACTCAGATCAGTGTAGATTCAGCTCTATAACTGTGACTCTACAGAAGACACTCGAGTCATTAGTGATCCAACGCTGGATACTCTTATAGGTTACGTCCGTGGATCACGGCTGAACGCGTCTTCTTTACACTCACTTACAAACATTTTTCGCCTATCGTGCGTCTACTCTACACCTGTACCACTAAAAAGACGGATTATATCTAAGACTTCAGTCATAAATTAGTATTAATATTGTTAGCATCACTGGTAGCGTAGTTGCTAACTTACTGTCCATCTGTTAAAATGGCGAATATATCAGATGTATGTTGTCTACCTTTTGGTGCAGGTGAAGACACATTTGAGCTGCACGCGGTGCAGTCTGAGCTGGAAGCTGTTGAGAAACAGATCCACGACCTTTTAGAGAGACAAGCCGAGCTGATAGACCGGCGTTTAGCTCTTGAAACATCACGCGCCGAGGTCACGATCAGCCATGGTCTCGTTCACTCCGGCTCCAACACGCCACCACGAAGCCTGGATGGTTCCGCAGCGGAAGACGCGAGTCAGGTCTAGACCAAGACTCTCTCCGACCCTCCCGGTTTTCGAGATATCCACCCAGAATCGCTTCTCCCCTCTTCGCGAAACCGAACGCGATGCTGTGATCATCGGCGATTCCATCGTTCGACACGTACACGCTACGTCAGGTAAAAGTAAGGTGCATAGTCACTGCTTTCCTGGTGCTCGTGTTTTCGATATCGCTGCGCGGGTACCCGAGATCTTGAACGGTGACGAGCGCGTCGGAACTGTGATCCTGCACGCGGGAGTGAACGACATCAGGCTGCGCCAGACGGAGGTTCTGAAGAAAGACTTCAGGAATCTGATCGATACGGTACGCAGCACATCGCCTGATATAACGATCATTGTGTCAGGACCGCTTCCCACGTACCGACTAGGACATGAAAAGTTTAGTAGATTATTCGCGCTAAATGAATGGTTAATGTCATGGTGCAATGAGCAGAAACTGCTCTTTGTAAATAATTGGAATCTGTTTTGGGAGCGTCCTAGGCTTTACCGTGCTGATGGCTTACACCCAAGCAGATTCGGAGCGGATCTTCTGTCGGATAACATCTCCAAAATGTTAAATTCCTTTTGACTAGTAACCAAAAGCCCAAATCATAGTCTCTGCTGCACCAAATTAACTGATATAAATACTAGTGTAGAACATTGCATAGAAATTGTGTCTATTCCTCGTTTAGTGAGATCAAATCATAAATCTACTGCAGGATCTAGGAAAAATCTAATTGTTATTAAAACAGAAAATGTTGCTATTAGTGAACAAAAACAATTTCTAAAGCTAGGTCTTCTAAACATTAGATCACTCACACCTAAGGCGGTTATTGTAAATGAAATAGTCACAGATAATAGCATCGATGTACTTTGCCTTACTGAAACCTGGCTTAAACCAAATGATTATTTCGGTCTAAATGAGTCTACTCCATCAGGATACTCCTATAAGCACGAACCCCGTCTGATTGGTCGTGGCGGCGGTGTTGCAACAATCTATAGAGATTTTCTTAGTGTTACTCAGAAAACGGGTTATAAGTTTAATTCGTTTGAAGTACTTGTACTAAATGTTATGCTCTTAGATGCTAAAAAAACATCCCTATTATCTCTAGCCTTGGCTACTGTATATAGACCGCCTGGGCCTTACGCTGATTTTCTAAAAGAATTTGCAGATTTTCTCTCAGACCTATTGGTCAATGTCGATAAAGCATTAATTGTTGGAGATTTTAACATACACGTAGATAATCCAAATGATGTGTTAGGGGCTGCGTTTACAGATTTATTAAACTCCTTTGGGGTCAAGCAAAACGTCACCGGACCAACTCATCGTTTTAATCATACACTCGATTTAATTATATCACATGGAACCGATCCAACCGATATAGATATCATTCCACAAAGTGATGATGTCACTGACCATTACATGGTAACTTGCATATTACGTACTCCTGTAATATATCATGCTGCGCCGCGTTATCGATTAGGCAGAACAATCCTTCCATCCACCATAGATAATTTATCAAATTGCTTATCGGATCTGTCTCAGCTGCTCAGTGAACCCAAACAAACAGATGAACTAGAGGAACTAACCAGCACTATGAGCACCATTCTCTCTGGAACATTGGATATTGTTGCACCTATTAGACTAAAAAAGGTCAGAGAGAAAATTAAAGCACCCTGGTACAACAATACTACGCGTGTTCTAAAGAGAGAAACCCGTAATTTAGAGCGTAAATGGAAACAAACTAACTTAGAGGTCTTTAGAATCGCTTGGAAAGACAGTATGTCACGTTATAAAAAGGCCCTAAAAGCGGCCAGGGCTGAGCACCTCCGCAATCTAATAGAAAATAACCAAAACAATCCAAGGTTTTTATTTAACACCGTGGCTAGACTAACAAATAAACAAGCGTCACCTGAACAAAATATCCCGTTACAGTTTAGTAGTAATGATTTCATGAAGTTCTTCACTGAGAAAATAGAAAACATCAGAACCACAATTGTAAACGTTCAATCCTCAATCGCGCCTTATAATTCAGCATTGATTATCACCCCGCAAGAACAATTACAGTGCTTTACAGCTATAGAACAAAAAGAGTTAAATATCATTTCATCTAAAACAACAACATGTTTATTAGATCCTATACCAACTAAACTACTGAAAGAATTGTTACCTATAGTGGAAGAGCCTCTCCTCAATATTATTAACTCGTCTTTAACTTTAGGTCATGTTCCAAGAACATTTAAACTGGCAGTTATAAAACCACTCATTAAGAAACCACAATTAGACCCAAATAACCTAGCAAATTATAGACCCATTTCAAATCTACCTTTTATGTCTAAAATACTAGAAAAAGTTGTGTCCGCCCAACTGGGCTCTTTCTTACAAGAAAATGACACCTATGAAAAGTTTCAGCCTGGGGTCAGGCCGCACCATAGCACTGAAACTGCGCTCGTTAAAATCACAAATGATTTACTATTAGCTTCTGACCAAAGCTATATCTCAATACTAGTTTTACTTGATCTTAGTGCTGCGTTCGATACTATAGATCATACAATACTCTTAGATCGACTACAAAATTATACTGGTGTTCAAGGACAAGCATTAAGCTGGTTCAGATCATACTTATCTGATCGCTACCATTTTGTTTATTTAAATGGGGAAAAATCGATCATAACTCCAGTAAACTATGGAGTGCCGCAGGGATCTGTGTTAGGCCCTCTGTTATTCTCAATATATATGCTGCCACTTGGAAATATTATAAGGAAACATGGAATTAGTTTCCATTGTTATGCTGATGACACTCAAATATATATTTCATCACGGCCGGATGAAAACGCTAAATTATCCAAATTGACAGTGTGTTAAAGATATAAAAGATTGGATGACGCGCAATTTTCTTTTATTAAATCCTGACAAGACAGAGGTACTAATCATCGGTTCAAAAAACCGCCCACAAAACCTCTCACAATACAACTTTAACATAGTAGGATGTCCTGTTACTTTATCCTCTACAGTAAAAGACCTGGGTGTTATACTAGACTGCAACCTGTCTTTTGAAAATCATATTTCATATGTTACAAAAACAGCCTTTTCCACCTTAGAAACATTGCTAAGCTACGTAATATGCTATCGGTTTCTGATGCAGAAAAGTTAGTTCACGCATTCATGACCTCGAGACTAGATTACTGTAATGCTTTATTAGCCGGTTGTCCTGCATCCTCAATAAACAAGCTACAGTTAGTCCAAAATGCCGCCGCTAGAGTTCTTACTAGATCAAGAAAATATGATCATATAACACCGATTTTATCATCACTACATTGGTTACCTATAAAGTCCCGTATTAATTACAAGGTATTGCTACTGACTTATAAAGCCCTAAACGGCTTAGCTCCAGTTTATTTAACGGATCTTCTATCGCCCTATAATCCATCGCGCTCTTTAAGATCACTAGATTCGAGGCTTTTGGTCATACCTAGGATATCCAGATCCACCAAAGGAGGGAGAGCATTTTCACATTTAGCTCCAAAACTCTGGAATAGTCTTCCAGATACTGTCCGTTGCTCGGACTCGCTCTCCCAGTTTAAAACTAGATTAAAGACGCATCTCTTCAGTCAGGCATTCATATAATATTTTTTAATCTTACAGTTAAATCCGGCCTCTAGTTCATAAACGCCAGAGGAGAACTTGCCCCCGACTGAGCCTGGGTTCTCCCAAGGTTTTTTTTTCTCCATTAGGTCACATGATGGAGTTTTTCGGTTCCTTGCCACTGTTGCCTTTGGCTTGCTCAGTTGGGGATATTTAATTTAATCAATCAACAATACTATTGATCAGCATTACCAAACGTGGACGTTTTACACTAGAAACAAACACTGATGTACTATTTTATTTAATACTGTGAAGCTGCTTTGATACAATCTGCATTGTGAAAAGCGCTATATAAATAAAGTTGACTTGACTTGACTTGATTACTCAGATCAGTGTAGATTCAGCTCTATAACTGTGACTCTACAGAAGACACTCGAGTCATTTAGCTCAATTTAGTTCAATTTGATTCAAGTTTATCCCCAGAATTAAATCTGATTCAGCTGTTCATCACAGGTGACTCGCTGGGCTTGTGAAGGAGCGGCACAAATAAATCAGAGAGAATAAATGTTATCCGAGGAGATTATTCTGTGTTCGGCCCGATCCCAGAGTTCCCAGCGTTCCCAGAGTTCCCGGCTGTGGCAGAACCAGCTGAGAGTGAGGAGATGCTGAGAACTGGAGGAGTGTTTCTATTTACTGAACTACTGTCCTCCGTAGAGCTGAACTGAACTCATTCACAACTGATGAACTTCACACTGTTATTGAGCTGGACTGAATCAACACTGATCTGAGTAATGACTGTCTTCTGTAGAGCTGATCTGAGTTCGAGTCTTGTATCTGATGGAGGTTCATCACTGATCGTGTTCCTCACTGAAGCTGCGCTGTATAAAGCGCTGTAGAGATAAACATGTGATGCAGAAACATTAGGGTTAGGCTGACCGGATGCCGTCGGGCATCTTGATGTCCTTGTGCCCGTCCACTTTGAGCGCCAGCTTGAACTCGCTGTCGAAGCTGCTGGTGGTGAAGAGCCGGTCCAGGAACGTGTTCAGGAGCCGCTGGTCGAACTCGTTATCGATGCGCCCGCCGTAGATCGACTGAGCCATCAGAGTCTTCAGAGCGGCCCACGGGATCTTATCAGGAGAGATGTTCTGCCGGCCCTGAGGAGAGCCACAGGCGTTACACACACACACACACCCCCTGAGGAGAGCCACAGGCGTTACACACACACACACACACCCTGAGGAGAGCCACAGGCGTTACACACACACACACACCTCTTCGCCGTATCATCCAGCCAGGTGTTACACACACACACACACACACACTCGCCGTATCATCCAGCCAGGTGTTACACACACACACACACACACCTTCGCCGTATCATCCAGCCAGGTGTTACACACACACACACACACACTCACCTTCGCCGTATCATCCAGCCAGGTGTTACACACACACACACACACACACACACTCGCCGTATCATCCAGCCAGGTGTTACACACACACACACACACACACACACTCGCCGTATCATCCAGCCAGGTGTTACACACACACACACACACACACACACACACACACACACACACACACACACACACACACACACACACACACACACACTCACCTTCGCCGTATCATCCAGCCAGGTGTCGATGGTGTCGCAGGCAGAGCGCAGGTCCGACTCTCCGAACTCGTATTTCTTGGACCAGCCGAGCGGAGCGTAACGGAGCCGCTCCTGGATGACGGCGTGGAACCAGGCCAGGAGGAAGTACAGGCGCGCTCGCTCGTTCGGGGACTGAGAGAAGAACAACAAGATGAACATGTGACAACAATCGACACAATGCTGAAGCTCACGTGACGAACACACTGGCAGCAGAGAGGAGCAGAAACACAACATGCATTTCTTTATTTCATTTCTAACCCCACATACCAGCACACCTTACATTAGGTGTCCTAATATTATTATTATTATTATTAATAACAACATTCACTCATTTTAGGGTTTTATCCAAAGCACTTTATGGATGAGAAAAACATCTTAAAGAGGCAATAAACACAAGAAGTGCCAGTAACAGTTTCAGACATTAAATCCGCTGTTAAATCCCTATATTTGGATTTACTGAGCATGTTCTGGAAATTCCCACATTTACTGCCGGTGAGTTTGAGGTTTGGTCAGGTTTAGGAGTAAAGGTCATAGGGGTCAGAGTTAGGTTTGTAGCGATAGGGATGAAGTTTACAGAGCAACTACTTAAATCCAAGTCCTTTGAATGTAATTACAACGCACCAACATGTTTGAACACTAATATCTTGTATCGAATGGTTAAGCACATGGCCTAATATACAGTGTGACCCAAACAATCACATGTTCTCCTATGAAGAAAAATAAGTGTGTTTAAAAATAACAGATATAACAGATCCCGCAGATAGAACAGATCCCGCAGATAGAACAAGAACAGATCCCGCAGATAGAACAGATCCCGCAGATAGAACAGATCCCGAAGATAGAACAGATCCCACAGATAGAACAGATCCCGCAGATAGAACAGATCCCGCAGATATAATATCAGATCCCGCAGATATAATAGATCCCGCAGATATAACAGATCCCACAGATAGAACAGATCCCGCAGATATAATAACAGATCCCGCAGATATAATATCAGATCCCGCAGATATAACAGATCCCGCAGATATAACAGATCCCACAGATATAACAGATCCCACAGATAGAACAGATCCCGCAGATATAATATCAGATCCGGCAGATATAATAGATCCCGCAGATATAACAGATTCCACAGATAGAACAGATCCCGCAGATATAATAAAAGATCCCGCAGATATAACAGATCCCGCAGATATAACAGATCCCACAGATAGAACAGATCCCGCAGATATAATATCAGATCCGGCAGATATAATAGATCCCGCAGATATATCAGATCCAGCAGATATAACAGATCCCGCAGATATAATATCAGATCCGGCAGATATAATAGATCCCGCAGATATATCAGATCCCACAGATATAACAGATCCCGCAGATATAACAGATCCCACAGATAGAACAGATCCCGCAGATATAATATCAGATCCGGCAGATATAATAGATCCCGCAGATATATCAGATCCCGCAGATATAATATCAGATCCCGCAGATATAATATCAGATCCCGCAGATATAACAGATCCCGCAGATATAACAGATCCCGCAGATATAACAGATCCCGCAGATATAACAGATCCCGCAGATATAATATCAGATCCGGCAGATATAATAGATCCCGCAGATATATCAGATCCCGCAGATATAACAGATCCCGCAGATATAATAACAGATCCCGCAGATATAACAGATCCCGCAGATATATCAGATCCCGCAGATATAACAGATCCCGCAGATATAATAACAGATCCCGCAGATATAACAGATCCCGCAGATATATCAGATCCCGCAGATATAACAGATCCTGCAGATATAATATCAGATCCGGCAGATATAATAGATCCCGCAGATATATCAGATCCCGCAGATATAACAGATCCCGCAGATATAATAACAGATCCCGCAGATAGAACAGATCCCGCAGATATAACAGATCCCGCAGATATAACAGATCCCGCAGATATAACAGATCCCGCAGATATAATATCAGATCCCGCAGATAGAACAGATCCCGCAGATATAACAGATCCCGCAGATATAATATCAGATCCTGCAGATATAATATCAGATCCCGCAGATATAATATCAGATCCCGCAGATATAACAGATCCCGCAGATATAATATCAGATCCCGCAGATATAATATCAGATCCCGCAGATATAATATCAGATCCCGCAGATATAATATCAGATCCCGCAGATATAACAGATCCCGCAGATATAACAGATCCCGCAGATATAACAGATCCCGCAGATATAATAACAGATCCCGCAGATATAACAGATCCCGCAGATATATCAGATCCCGCAGATATAACAGATCCTGCAGATATAATATCAGATCCGGCAGATATAATAGATCCCGCAGATATATCAGATCCCGCAGATATAACAGATCCCGCAGATATAATAACAGATCCCGCAGATATAATAACAGATCCCGCAGATATAATAACAGATCCCGCAGATAGAACAGATCCCGCAGATATAACAGATCCCGCAGATATAACAGATCCCGCAGATATAACAGATCCCGCAGATATAATATCAGATCCCGCAGATATAACAGATCCCGCAGATATAACAGATCCCGCAGATATAACAGATCCCGCAGATATAACAGATCCCGCAGATATAATATCAGATCCCGCAGATATAACAGATCCCGCAGATATAACAGATCCCGCAGATATAACAGATCCCGCAGATATAATATCAGATCCCGCAGATATAATATCAGATCCCGCAGATATAACAGATCCCGCAGATATAACAGATCCCGCAGATATAATATCAGATCCCGCAGATATAATATCAGATCCCGCAGATATAACAGATCCCGCAGATATAATATCAGATCCGGCAGATATAATAGATCCCGCAGATATATCAGATCCCACAGATATAACAGATCCCGCAGATATAACAGATCCCACAGATAGAACAGATCCCGCAGATATAATATCAGATCCGGCAGATATAATAGATCCCGCAGATATATCAGATCCCGCAGATATAATATCAGATCCCGCAGATATAATATCAGATCCCGCAGATATAACAGATCCCGCAGATATAACAGATCCCGCAGATATAACAGATCCCGCAGATATAACAGATCCCGCAGATATAATATCAGATCCGGCAGATATAATAGATCCCGCAGATATATCAGATCCCGCAGATATAACAGATCCCGCAGATATAATAACAGATCCCGCAGATATAACAGATCCCGCAGATATATCAGATCCCGCAGATATAACAGATCCCGCAGATATAATAACAGATCCCGCAGATATAACAGATCCCGCAGATATATCAGATCCCGCAGATATAACAGATCCTGCAGATATAATATCAGATCCGGCAGATATAATAGATCCCGCAGATATATCAGATCCCGCAGATATAACAGATCCCGCAGATATAATAACAGATCCCGCAGATAGAACAGATCCCGCAGATATAACATATCCCGCAGATATAACAGATCCCGCAGATATATCAGATCCCGCAGATATAATATCAGATCCCGCAGATATAACAGATCCCGCAGATATAATATCAGATCCCGCAGATATAATATCAGATCCCGCAGATATAATATCAGATCCCGCAGATATAATATCAGATCCCGCAGATATAACAGATCCCGCAGATATAACAGATCCCGCAGATATAATAACAGATCCCGCAGATATAACAGATCCCGCAGATATATCAGATCCCGCAGATATAACAGATCCTGCAGATATAATATCAGATCCGGCAGATATAATAGATCCCGCAGATATATCAGATCCCGCAGATATAACAGATCCCGCAGATATAATAACAGATCCCGCAGATATAACAGATCCCGCAGATATAATAACAGATCCCGCAGATAGAACAGATCCCGCAGATATAACAGATCCCGCAGATATAACAGATCCCGCAGATATAATATCAGATCCCGCAGATATAACAGATCCCGCAGATATAACAGATCCCGCAGATATAACAGATCCCGCAGATATAACAGATCCCGCAGATATAATATCAGATCCCGCAGATATAATAACAGATCCCGCAGATAGAACAGATCCCGCAGATATAACATATCCCGCAGATATAACAGATCCCGCAGATATAACAGATCCCGCAGATATAACAGATCCCGCAGATATAATATCAGATCCCGCAGATATAACAGATCCCGCAGATATAACAGATCCCGCAGATATAACAGATCCCGCAGATATAATATCAGATCCCGCAGATATAATATCAGATCCCGCAGATATAACAGATCCCGCAGATATAACAGATCCCGCAGATATAATATCAGATCCCGCAGATATAATATCAGATCCCGCAGATATAACAGATCCCGCAGATATAATATCAGATCCGGCAGATATAATAGATCCCGCAGATATATCAGATCCCACAGATATAACAGATCCCGCAGATATAACAGATCCCACAGATAGAACAGATCCCGCAGATATAATATCAGATCCGGCAGATATAATAGATCCCGCAGATATATCAGATCCCGCAGATATAATATCAGATCCCGCAGATATAATATCAGATCCCGCAGATATAACAGATCCCGCAGATATAACAGATCCCGCAGATATAACAGATCCCGCAGATATAATATCAGATCCGGCAGATATAATAGATCCCGCAGATATATCAGATCCCGCAGATATAACAGATCCCGCAGATATAATAACAGATCCCGCAGATATAACAGATCCCGCAGATATATCAGATCCCGCAGATATAACAGATCCCGCAGATATAATAACAGATCCCGCAGATATAACAGATCCCGCAGATATATCAGATCCCGCAGATATAACAGATCCCGCAGATATAATAACAGATCCCGCAGATATAACAGATCCCGCAGATATATCAGATCCCGCAGATATAACAGATCCCGCAGATATAATAACAGATCCCGCAGATATAACAGATCCCGCAGATATATCAGATCCCGCAGATATAACAGATCCTGCAGATATAATATCAGATCCGGCAGATATAATAGATCCCGCAGATATATCAGATCCCGCAGATATAACAGATCCCGCAGATATAATAACAGATCCCGCAGATAGAACAGATCCCGCAGATATAACATATCCCGCAGATATAACAGATCCCGCAGATATAATATCAGATCCCGCAGATATAATATCAGATCCCGCAGATATAATATCAGATCCCGCAGATATAATATCAGATCCCGCAGATATAACAGATCCCGCAGATATAACAGATCCCGCAGATATAACAGATCCCGCAGATATAATAACAGATCCCGCAGATATAACAGACCCCGCAGATATATCAGATCCCGCAGATATAACAGATCCTGCAGATATAATATCAGATCCGGCAGATATAATAGATCCCGCAGATATATCAGATCCCGCAGATATAACAGATCCCGCAGATATAATAACAGATCCCGCAGATATAACAGATCCCGCAGATATAATAACAGATCCCGCAGATAGAACAGATCCCGCAGATATAACAGATCCCGCAGATATAACAGATCCCGCAGATATAACAGATCCCGCAGATATAATATCAGATCCCGCAGATATAACAGATCCCGCAGATATAACAGATCCCGCAGATATAACAGATCCCGCAGATATAACAGATCCCGCAGATATAATATCAGATCCCGCAGATATAACAGATCCCGCAGATATAATATCAGATCCCGCAGATATAATATCAGATCCCGCAGATATAATATCAGATCCCGCAGATATAACAGATCCCGCAGATATAACAGATCCCGCAGATATAACAGATCCCGCAGATATAATATCAGATCCCGCAGATATAATATCAGATCCCGCAGATATAACAGATCCCGCAGATATAACAGATCCCGCAGATATAACAGATCCCGCAGATATAATATCAGATCCCGCAGATATAATATCAGATCCCGCAGATATAACAGATCCCGCAGATATAATATCAGATCCCGCAGATATAACAGATCCCGCAGATATAATATCAGATCCCGCAGATATAATATCAGATCCCGCAGATATAACAGATCCCGCAGATATAATATCAGATCCCGCAGATATAACAGATCCCGCAGATATAATATCAGATCCCGCAGATATAATATCAGATCCCGCAGATATAATATCAGATCCCGCAGATATAACAGACCCCGCAGATATAATATCAGATCCCGCAGATATAACAGATCCCGCAGATATAATATCAGATCCCGCAGATATAACAGATCCCGCAGATATAATATCAGATCCCGCAGATATAACAGATCCCGCAGATATAATATCAGATCCCGCAGATATAATATCAGATCCCGCAGATATAATAACAGATCCCGCAGACAGATCCGATGTGTTTCTGCTGACTCACCTTACACATGCGTGCCACAGGAATATTGCTGAAGGTGCGCAACATGTTGGCCTTCATACCCGGAGGAGGCTCGAACACGAAGATGCGCCCGGCACGCAGCAGGTTCACCGGCACCTGAGGGAGAACATCAATCATCAGATGAGGCATTCATGACACGTGACACAGACTGAGCACAGGAAGTGATGCGGGACCTTCGGGTTGATCTCCATGGTGAGGAAGAGCCGGAAACTGGAGTGCGGTTGCATGGAGTGGAGTTTCTTCTCCAGCTGCATCAGCCAACCAGGAGCCAGATGCACGTTCTCCAGCATCACCCACCTGAAACACACACACACACGTGAGAGCAGCTCGTGACCGCCGGAGGAGTGTGTGCTGGTCGGACGCTCTCTCACCTGCCCGACTTCACCGCTGTGTTGATGTCCCGGTCCGCCTTATTAAACCCTTCAGCAGAACCTGGAGACGGACACACAAGAGTTCAGTTTACGTTTGCTAACTTTCCATATCATGCAATCATGAGAAAGTCAGAATTTTGAGTTTATTTCTCGCAATTGTGTATTCCCTGGCAGAAACAAGCTTCCACCGTAGAATCCAGTGTTATATCTACATGTGTGTTATATCTACTGTTATATTTACATGTGTGTTATATCTACTGTTATATCTACATGTGTGTTATATCTACTGTTATATTTACATGTGTGTTATATCTACTGTTATATCTACATGTGTGTTATATCTACATGTGTGTTATATCTACTGTTATATCTACTGTTATATCTACATGTGTGTTATATCTACTGTTATATCTACATGTGTGTTATATCTACTGTTATATCTACATGTGTGTTATATCTACATGTGTGTTATATCTACTGTTATATCTACATGTGTGTTATATCTACTGTTATATCTACATGTGTGTTATATCTACATGTGTGTTATATCTACTGTTATATCTACATGTGTTATATCTACTGTTATATCTACATGTGTGTTATATCTACATGTGTGTTATATCTACTGTTATATCTACATGTGTGTTATATCTACATGTGTGTTATATCTACTGTTATATCTACATGTGTGTTATATCTACTGTTATATCTACATGTGTGTTATATCTACTGTTATATCTACATGTGTGTTATATCTACTGTTATATCTACATGTGTGTTATATCTACATGTGTGTTATATCTACTGTTATATCTACATGTGCGTTATATCTACATGTGTGTTATATCTACTGTTATATCTACATGTGTGTTATATCTACTGTTATATCTACATGTGTGTTATATCTACATGTGTGTTATATCTACTGTTATATTTACATGTGTGTTATATCTACATGTGTGTTATATCTACTGTTATATCTACATGTGTGTTATATCTACTGTTATATCTACTGTTATATCTACATGTGTGTTATATCTACTGTTATATCTACTGTTATATCTACATGTGTTATATCTACTGTTATATCTACATGTGTGTTATATCTACATGTGTGTTATATCTACTGTTATATCTACATGTGTGTTATATCTACTGTTATATCTACTGTTATATCTACATGTGTGTTATATCTACTGTTATATCTACATGTGTGTTATATCTACATGTGTGTTATATCTACTATTATATTTACATGCGTGTTATATCTACATGTGTGTTATATCTACTGTTATATCTACATGTGTGTTATATCTACATGTGTGTTATATCTACATGTGTGTTATATCTACTGTTATATCTACATGTGTGTTATATCTACATGTGTGTTATATCTACTGTTATATCTACATGTGTGTTATATCTACTATTATATTTACATGCGTGTTATATCTACATGTGTGTTATATCTACTGTTATATCTACATGTGTGTTATATCTACATGTGTGTTATATCTACATGTGTGTTATATCTACTGTTATATCTACATGTGTGTTATATCTACATGTGTGTTATATCTACTGTTATATCTACATGTGTGTTATATCTACGTGTGTTATATCTACATGTGTGTTATATCTACATGTGTGTTATATCTACATGTGTGTGTTTGTGAGGACTCACCGATGGAGATGGAGGTGATGTGTTTGTTCTGCTCGGCGGCGAGATCCCTCACTAGACCGCTAGCATCGTACCCGGGCACAGAACACATCAGCACCGGCGTCCCCGGCTTCACCTGCACACACACACGAGCACTGAAGCAGGAGCCGCTCGCGTCTCACACACACACACACACACACACACACACACACACACACACGCCTCTTACCTCGCTGTCCACGATGTTGGCCAGGTCCAGCGGCTGATCGATGATGGCCATGAAGTTTTCTCCCAGGATTCTGGACACAAAGATGTGCGACATGGCCAGCAGACGATCGGGTCTGAACGCCTGGATCAGCAGCAACTGGTGGACGGCCTGACCAATCACAGCTGAGGACACACACACGTCACTTCTGCAGGCGCTCACAGGACGTCAGGTCAAGTCAGCTTTATTTATATAGAGCTTTTTACAACACTGACTGTTTCAAAGCAGCTTTACAGAGATAACAGGAAAATAATGCAAAGTTTGTTTCCAGAAGGAAAGAGCGTCTCAGTCCAGCTTAAGTGAGTTCAGTGATGCTTCATTTTTTTTTCATAAAAACTTTTTAGTTAATTTATATATACAGCCACTCTGGAGAAAACCGTGATGTCATCGTCCAGCTCAATTCAGTTCTCATATAATGGTGTCAGTGCAGGAGATCAATAATATTGTTGAATATTAAATGTGTCGTTCACTCACTGGACGCCTTCTCTTCGCTCCACAGGTACGGCACCGACAGCTCAGGCGAGTTGCTCTCCAGCCACATGAAGAATTGCTGGAACACAGAAGGAGTCAGAGATTGATCAGAGAGGGGTCAGGTGATCAGAGAGGGGTCAGAGAGGGATCAGGGGGTCAGAGAGGGATCAGGGGGTCAGAGAGGAGTCAGGTGATCAGAGAGGGGTCAGAGAGGGGTCAGGTGATCAGAGAGGGATCAGGGGGTCAGAGGGTCAGAGAGGGGTCAGGTGATCAGAGAGGGGTCAGGGGGTCAGAGAGGGATCAGGGGGTCAGAGAGGGATCAGGGGGTCAGAGAGGAGTCAGGTGATCAGAGGGTCAGAGAGGGGTCAGGGGATCAGAGAGGGGTCAGGGGGTCAGAGAGGGATCAGGGGGTCAGAGAGGGATCAGGGGGTCAGAGAGGAGTCAGGTGATCAGAGAGGGGTCAGAGAGGGGTCAGGTGATCAGAGAGGGATCAGGGGGTCAGAGGGTCAGAGAGGGGTCAGGTGATCAGAGAGGGGTCAGGGGGTCAGAGAGGGATCAGGGGGTCAGAGAGGGGTCAGGTGATCAGAGAGGGGTCAGAGGGATCAGGGGGTCAGAGAGGAGTCAGGTGATCAGAGAGGGGTCAGGTGATAAGAGGGGTCAGAGATTGATCAGAGAGGGGTCAGGTGATCAGAGAGGGGGGTTAGGTAATCAGAGAGGGATCAGGGGGTCAGAGAGGGATCAGGGGGTCAGAGAGGGATCAGGTGATCAGAGAGGGGTCAGGTGATCAGAGAGGGGTCAGGTGATAAGAGGGGTCAGAGATTGATCAGAGAGGGGTCAGGTGATCAGAGAGGGGGGTCAGGTGATCAGAGAGGGATCAGGGGGTCAGAGGGTCAGGTGATCAGAGAGGGGTCAGGTGATAAGAGGGGTCAGAGATTGATCAGAGAGGGGTCAGGTGATCAGAGAGGGCCAGGTGACCAGAGAGGGATCAGGGGGTCAGAGAGGGGTCAGGTGATCAGAGAGGGGTCAGGTGATCAGAGAGGGGTCAGAGATTGATCAGAGAGGGGTCAGAGATTGATCAGAGAGGGGTCAGGTGAGATTGATCAGAGGGTCAGGTGATCAGAGAGGGGTCAGGTGATCAGAGAGGGGTCAGGAGTGCTGTGTGAGCTCAGACACAGGTGTAGAGTGGCTCACCTCATCCGCCTGGACAGTGGACACCAGGTCTTTGAAGGCCGGCACTCGGCTGAGGCGCACCATGGCTTCAGCCTGCTCTCCGCTCAGACCCTTCACCTTCGGCACACTCGCCCCGCTCAACACGATCTCCTTCCCACGCAAGAAGTGCTGGAACTCTGCATCGTACGAGGGTTCGCTGGGAGACACGAGCACAGAGAGCGGGAGAGACATCAGGCCTTCATGTGTCGCTGTATAACCAGTCAGACTATAGTGCGCTCGGATGAGATGATTTCGGTCCCTCCATTAAAAGTCTATTCAAACTAGGGGTGTGCGATATTGACAAAAAAAATATATATCTCAATATTTTCTGGGATTTTATCAATAATGATAATTAGACGATATTTTGCTGAGTGGTTTTATTGTGTTGGTTCCTGTGCAGGGTTAGGACCGTGGACTCCTAACGTTTGTGATAGTCTTCATATTCTATAAGCTGGTCAGTTTGCAGCAGTATCATCTTGTACAATAAGATTAAATGATTTTTAAAATGTAAGTCACTTAATATTAACTTCTTGTTTATTGAGCAGTTGCTCATTATCATTTAAAGAGACATGCACTGAAACGGTTGCTGTGAACAGCTGTTCTTGAGGAGGTAAAGCGTGTTGTTTTACACAACCATTGAGGAATTTTAACCAAAGTATATTACAAACTTTACATGAAGACCCTAAAGAATCACACAACTTGTGGAAAATGGGCATCTGATGACCCCTTTCAGTGATAATAAAATAAATTCCATACGAATGGAGCCGTTTAATTCACACAATCGCTTTATATTGATTGAATTTAGGCTTTTATTCACATATGAACGTTGATCAGCGACTCAAACATGGAAAACAGAAGCTCAAGAAACAATCATGTTCACTCCTGTGATTGACAGCAGAGCACTAATCATGTTCACTCCTGTGATTGACACCAGAGCACTAATCATGTTCACTCCTGTGATTGACACCAGAGCACTAATCATGTTCACTCCTGTGATTGACACCAGAGCACTAATCATGTTCACTCCTGTGATTGACAGCAGAGCACTAATCATGTTCACTCCTGTGATTGACACCAGAACACTAATCATGTTCACTCCTGTGATTGACACCAGAACACTAATCATGTTCACTCCTGTGATTGACACCAGAGCACTAATCATGTTCACTCCTGTGATTGACACCAGAGCACTACTCATGTTCACTCCTGTGATTGACACCAGAACACTAATCATGTTCACTCCTGTGATTGACACCAGAGCACTAATCATGTTCACTCCTGTGATTGACACCAGAGCACTACTCATGTTCACTCCTGTGATTGACACCAGAGCACTAATCATTTTCACTCCTGTGATTGACACCAGAGCACTAATCATGTTCACTCCTGTGATTGACACCAGAGCACTAATCATGTTCACTCCTGTGATTGACACCAGAACACTAATCATGTTCACTCCTGTGATTGACAGCAGAGCACTAATCATGTTCACTCCTGTGATTGACACCAGAGCACTAATTCATGTTCACTCCTGTGATTGACACCAGAGCACTAATCATGTTCACTCCTGTGATTGACACCAGAGCATTAATCATGTTCACTCCTGTGATTGACACCAGAGCACTAATCATGTTCACTCCTGTGATTGACACCAGAGCACTAATCATGTTCACTCCTGTGATTGACACCAGAGCACTAATCATGTTCACTCCTGTGATTGACACCAGAGCACTAATCATGTTCACTCCTGTGATTGACACCAGAGCACTAATCATGTTCACTCCTGTGATTGACACCAGAGCACTAATCATGTTCACTCCTGTGATTGACAGCAGAGCACTAATCATGTTCACTCCTGTGATTGACACCAGAGCACTAATTCATGTTCACTCCTGTGATTGACACCAGAGCACTAATCATGTTCACTCCTGTGATTGACACCAGAGCACTAATCATGTTCACTCCTGTGATTGACACCAGAGCATTAATCATGTTCACTCCTGTGATTGACACCAGAGCACTAATCATGTTCACTCCTGTGATTGACACCAGAGCACTAATCATGTTCACTCCTGTGATTGACACCAGAGCACTAATCATGTTCACTCCTGTGATTGACACCAGAGCACTAATCATGTTCACTCCTGTGATTGACACCAGAGCACTAATCATGTTCACTCCTGTGATTGACAGCAGAGCACTAATCATGTTCACTCCTGTGATTGACACCAGAGCACTAATCATGTTCACTCCTGTGATTGACACCAGAACACTAATCATGTTCACTCCCTGTGATTGACACCAGAACACTAATCATGTTCACTCCTGTGATTGACACCAGAGCACTAATCATGTTCACTCCTGTGATTGACACCAGAGCACTAATCATGTTCACTCCTGTGATTGACACCAGAGCACTAATCATGTTCACTCCTGTGATTGACACCAGAGCACTAATCATGTTCACTCCTGTGATTGACACCAGAGCACTAATCATGTTCACTCCTGTGATTGACACCAGAACACTAATCATGTTCACTCCTGTGATTGACACCAGAGCACTAATCATGTTCACTCCTGTGATTGACACCAGAGCACTAATCATGTTCACTCCTGTGATTGACACCAGAGCACTAATCATGTTCACTCCTGTGATTGACAGCAGAGCACTAATCATGTTCACTCCTGTGATTGACACCAGAACACTAATCATGTTCACTCCTGTGATTGACACCAGAACACTAATCATGTTCACTCCTGTGATTGACACCAGAACACTAATCATGTTCACTCCTGTGATTGACACCAGAGCACTAATCATGTTCACTCCTGTGATTGACACCAGAGCACTAATCATGTTCACTCCTGTGATTGACACCAGAGCACTAATCATGTTCACTCCTGTGATTGACACCAGAGCACTAATCATGTTCACTCCTGTGATTGACACCAGAGCACTACTCATGTTCACTCCTGTGATTGACACCAGAGCACTAATCATGTTCACTCCTGTGATTGACAGCAGAGCACTACTCATGTTCACTCCTGTGATTGACACCAGAGCACTAATTCATGTTCACTCCTGTGATTGACACCAGAACACTAATCATGTTCACTCCTGTGATTGACACCAGAACACTAATCATGTTCACTCCTGTGATTGACACCAGAGCACTAATCATGTTCACTCCTGTGATTGACACCAGAGCACTACTCATGTTCACTCCTGTGATTGACAGCAGAGCACTAATTCATGTTCACTCCTGTGATTGACACCAGAGCACTACTCATGTTCACTCCTGTGATTGACACCAGAACACTAATCATGTTCACTCCTGTGATTGACACCAGAGCACTAATCATGTTCACTCCTGTGATTGACACCAGAACACTAATCATGTTCACTCCTGTGATTGACACCAGAGCACTAATCATGTTCACTCCTGTGATTGACACCAGAGCACTAATCATGTTCACTCCTGTGATTGACACCAGAGCACTAATCATGTTCACTCCTGTGATTGACACCAGAGCACTAATCATGTTCACTCCTGTGATTGACACCAGAGCACTACTCATGTTCACTCCTGTGATTGACAGCAGAGCACTACTCATGTTCACTCCTGTGATTGACACCAGAGCACTAATCATGTTCACTCCTGTGATTGACACCAGAGCACTAATCATGTTCACTCCTGTGATTGACACCAGAGCACTACTCATGTTCACTCCTGTGATTGACACCAGAGCACTACTCATGTTCACTCCTGTGATTGACAGCAGAGCACTAATCATGTTCACTCCTGTGATTGACACCAGAGCACTACTCATGTTCACTCCTGTGATTGACACCAGAGCACTACTCATGTTCACTCCTGTGATTGACACCAGAGCACTAATTCATGTTCACTCCTGTGATTGACACCAGAGCACTAATCATGTTCACTCCTGCGATTGACACCAGAGCACTAATCATGTTCACTCCTGTGATTGACACCAGAGCACTACTCATGTTCACTCCTGTGATTGACACCAGAGCACTACTCATGTTCACTCCTGTGATTGACACCAGAACACTAATCATGTTCACTCCTGTGATTGACACCAGAGCACTACTCATGTTCACTCCTGTGATTGACAGCAGAGCACTAATTCATGTTCACTCCTGTGATTGACACCAGAGCACTAATCATGTTCACTCCTGTGATTGACACCAGAACATAATCATGTTCACTCCTGTGATTGACACCAGAGCATTAATCATGTTCACTCCTGTGATTGACACCAGAACACTAATCATGTTCACTCCTGTGATTGACACCAGAGCACTAATGGTCAGTACCTGGTCAGGCCCTTCAGGTTGATGCGGGCGAGCAGAACAGCGAACGTGATGTGGTCCTGATGCAGCATCCCTCGAGCCACTCGGTTAAATGCGCCCTACAGAGGAAAACACCACACACTCAAACATGTCCTGAATAAAGGCCCTTCTCACAGCACAGACGAGCATGATGCATGAGCAGCACCAGTCTGACATCATACACGTCATCTGTGGATCTTTGAGCATTGTTGCTGTATTTAAGTTTATTGCCCTATCAGCATTATTACATGGCAGATACAAATTAAACATTTAACAACATGATATCATTAATACAATATAATAAAAAAAAACCTGGTAAAACTTAACAATAAGGTTCATTAGCTAATGCATTAACTAACATGAACTAACAATGAGCAATACATTTATTACAGCATTTACTAATCTGTTAATATTAGTTAATAAAAATAAAGTGTATTAGTTAGTTAACAGTGTATTAACTAATGTTAACAAATACAACCTTTGATTTTAATAATGTATTAGTAAATGTTTAAATTATTAATATTTATGATCAATAATGACACATTGATCATTTTTAGTTCATGTTAACTAAGGAAGTTAACTAACGAACCGTATAGTAAAATTCACGTTTATTGAAGCTGAACTGTGTTTTGCATGTTTGTGTTTCTGAGAGTTGTGGGTCTCACCTGGAACAGGTCTTTGGTGATGTGCGTCAGACGCTGCGTGTGGTCGCTCACACTCTTCAGGTTTGAGTTCTCGTATAACACGGTGTGGTAGATGTCCAGGAAGAAGTGCAGCGAGTACTGGTAGAGGAAGTGCATCTGCGGGGCGAGAGACAGATCCCGCATGAGGAGCGGCGCTGGGGGAACTCAAAGTAACTCGAGTTATGTAATCAGATTACTTTTTTCAAGTAACTAGTAAAGTAATAGCCTGGTTAAAACCAGACCATTCTCAGTAGTAACTGAGTTATGGTCTGGCAAAGCTCCTTTAATAACTCATTTCCAAAGGGGCGTCACCAACGGACGTCGCTCAAATGCCTCTGGGCGAAAACCAATCAGAACGTTCGGCATCGTGTAAAGCCATATGCAGTGTCCCAAAGTTACACTACGCCATAAAAGTATGTACTCTTTTTGTGAAGAAAATGTATTTACTTTTGAATGTGTAGCAAAAAAGTAGGTAAGCTTTGGGACATACTACTTCGTCATCTTTATCGGACGGATCTGTCGCGTGCATCCTGTCATGTAAACTGCCCTGTCAATCATCTTGTCACAGTTAAAATCCTCTATTAAATCTAATTTAATTTCCTACCGTTTCGGAGAGAAATGTAGTCGCACGTTCATCTGCCAGTGGGTCTTTCATGGAGACTGTCCTCGTGTGTTTGCAATTTGAATATAATAATGCATTTAAAAGTTGCTGTGCTTCACCAACGGAGTGGACGTCGCTCAAATGCCTCTGGGCGCAATTGGATAGGCTAGACCTAAAACCAATCAGAGCGACCGTCATCTTGTAAAGCCCGCCTCAATGTTTCTGATTGGTGCCGCGATTTCGAGGCCATGGAAATGGGCTTGAATGAGCTCTTTGCCAGACTTACTTGCAGAGCAAATCTAAATTTGCCAGAAGTTGTCTGGGTTTTCCCAGGCTAGTAAAGTAATGCATTACTTTTAAAATTTACAACAAAATATCCGAGTTACTTTTTCAAATAAGTATTTGCAAGTTACTTTTCACATTTACTGACTGACAGTTCTCTTGTCCTCATGTTGAGAGAAATTGTGAGTAAGTGCAGAGGCATTGTGTGTGTGTGTGTGTGTGTGTGTGTGTGTGTGTGTAAACATAGTTATTGTAGTTCTAGACTAAATGTGAGCGTGCAATCTCACAATCTCTGCAAATCTTTACTCTCTCTTGCACAAAAAGATTCATTATTCCTCAAAATGAATAAAATTAGTGAAACGCAAAATAAGAATAATACGCAAACCTACAATAATTAAATATATTAAATAAAATGCATTTTTATGCATTTAATCTCACTTTATTGACCAATGTATTTGGTGCTGACCTTCGATAGTTCAGTTACACCATAAGCAAAAATGACTTTGAAATGATTTTTTGTTTATTATTGGTGAAGTGTTAAACTTTCTACACGTGAATTAGCACTTCCTTCAGCCTGAGGATTATTTCAATTTTGGTCTGAAAGGGTCTTTCTTTCATCTGCCCAAAAATATAACTTTTTTGCTATAAAAAAAATTAAATTCCCAGCCCAGGTGAGAAAACGCAAAAGTAACGTAATGCATTACTTTTCTAAAAAAAGTAACTAACACAATTAGTTAAGTTTTAAGGGAGTAACGCAATATTGTAACGCATTACTTTTCAAAGTAACTTTCCCCAACACTGATAAAGAGTGACACACACACACACACACATACACACACACACAGGTGTGTGACCTGGTTGAGGGCCTCCATGGTGAAGTAGATGCTGCTGCAGGCCGAGGCCAGGGACACACACACACACACCTGGTTGAGGGCCTCCATGGTGAAGTAGATGCTGCTGCAGGCCGAGGCCAGGGACACACACACACACACACACCTGGTTGAGGGCCTCCATGGTGAAGTAGATGCTGCTGCAGGCCGAGGCCAGGGACAGACACACACACACACACACACACACCTGGTTGAGGGCCTCCATGGTGAAGTAGATGCTGCTGCAGGCCGAGGCCAGGGACACACACACACACACACACACACACACACACACACACACACACACACACCTGGTTGAGGGCCTCCATGGTGAAGTAGATGCTGCTGCAGGCCGAGGCCAGGGACACACACACACACACACACACACACACACCTGGTTGAGGGCCTCCATGGTGAAGTAGATGCTGCTGCAGGCCGAGGCCAGGGACAGACACACACACACACACACACACACACACACACACCTGGTTGAGGGCCTCCATGGTGAAGTAGATGCTGCTGCAGGCCGAGGCCAGGGACAGGTACTGCTGCGACACCGACTCCACCTCCTGCATCACGATGTCGGTCTCCTCCACCTTCCTCGTCACCTCCGCCGCCTCCTTCTTCAGGTTCTCCAGGGTCGTGATGATGGTGTCGTCGTCCAGGATACGACCCTTGACCTCGTTCAGGGCCTGCAGGAGAGACTTCTCCAGCTGACGCAGACGCAGCTGGAACTCGCCTGAGCGGATCCAACACAACCACGTTACTCTTACACTCGACTGAAGCATAACATCATCATGTGTGCAGATACTGAGGAAACATGCTGAGGTCACGCTCGCTCCTCTGAGAAACACCTCAGCCAGTTCCTTTACTCTGACATGTGCGTTTCCGTGTTGTAACGTCTGATTTTGTTTTGATCTGTGCGATACTTCACGTTGCCAATTGTCAATTGCACTCGTTCCTGTTGTGTGTCCTCAAATCGAGTCTGAGGGGGAGTCTAACCCCAACCCTTTACATTGGGACTGCAGTACCTATTCCCACCACTAGCTGGCACTCTTACAGACTGCACCTTTAACACTTCCTCATCCTCACTCACCCTGGAGCTTCAGCAGGTCCGAGCGCTTCTCGTCCACGTCGGGTCGCTCGGCCTTCAGGACCTCGTTCAGGCACTGGCTCTGGAGGCTGCTGCGGGTCACCGTGAAGTTCACAAAGGTCACGCGAGAGCAAAGGTCGGGGGGGAACTCCACCTGCAGAGACACCACAATTCAAGCTTTGTGTCATGCTGTGCAATTAATCAGAAAAATAACTGCTGTGATTAAATATTAATTAATGATGAATTTAATGATTAACAAAAATCATAGGCATTAAACGAGTCAGAAGAAACTCAACAGTAGCGCTGGGAGAAACACAACGAGCGATTCTTCTTACCGTCGGGTCTCGTGTGGACAGGAAGATGACGAAGGACGGGGACAGATCGATGTCCTGATCCCCGAGGGTGATGAGCACTCGGCCACCGGTGCGGCGGACCTCTCGGTTCAGCACTGGGTTCAGGATCGGGTCGTAGCTCTCCACGTCCTGACACACACACACACACACACACACACACACACACACACACACACACACACACAGGGGTTAGGGTTCCAACAGAAACTGTAACATGAAGTTCCAGGACTTTAAGCTCTACTTATTTTGGTTTTCAAGGACTACAATCAGAGATCTCACTTACCAAACTATATCTTTATTATCTTTCAAATTTCAAAAAAAGGTAAACAGATAAATATAATAAATACTAATAAAACAAAGTGAGTCTGTGTGTGTGTGTGTGTGTGTGTGGGGGGGGGGGGGGGGGGGATCTGTACCTGCACCAGCAGAGGGTTGTGTGTGTGTGTGTGTGTGTATATGTGTGTGTGTGTGTGTGTGTGTATGTGTGTGTGTGTGTGTGTACGTACCTGCACCAGCAGAGGGGTGTGTGTGTGTGTGTGTGTGTGTGTGTGTGTGTGTGTACCTGCACCAGCAGAGGGGTGTGTGTGTGTGTGTGTGTGTGTGTGTGTACGTACCTGCACCAGCAGAGGGGTGTGTGTGTGTGTGTGTGTGTGTGTGTGTGTGTACCTGCACCAGCAGAGGGGTGTGTGTGTGTGTGTGTGTGTGTGTGTGTGTGTGTGTGTGTGTGTGTGTGTGTGTGTGTGTGTGTGTGTGTGTGTGTGTGTACGTACCTGCACCAGCAGAGGGGTGTGTGTGTGTGTGTGTGTGTGTGTGTGTGTGTGTGTGTGTGTGTGTGTGTACCTGCACCAGCAGAGGGGTGTGTGTGTGTGTGTGTGTGTGTGTGTGTGTGTGTGTGTGTGTGTGTGTGTGTGTACCTGCACCAGCAGAGGGTTGCCGAAACGCAGAGCGCTCTCCAGATTCTTCCTGAAGGCATCGTCCAGAAAGCTGGTGCGCGTGATCTTCCGGTCCTTGTACTCGTTCATGATGAACTCTGTGGCCTGACCCGACGGGTCGATGATCAGCGGATACCTGCGGGACGGGACACGCGTCAGAGTCCGTCAATGACCCGGCTAACCGCTGTTTGTGTGGTTTTAATGCCATGCCAGCTTTTAATGGCGATACACTTATGATAAACCATATCAGGATTAGGGCGGTCAAAGAAAAATTAGAATTTCAAATATTCATTGAATTAAAAAATCAATAAATAACTGCACATTTGCATGTAAAAACTATGCACCAGAATGTTAGGGGTGTCGAGAGGCGCGAGACATGATGACGTCACTGACGCGGTGTGTGTGTGTTAGCTTATCCAGTACAGCAGGTGCGGCTGCGTTGCTAATGTGAAAAAATTATATATATATTTCATTTCAATAAAAGATGCGAAGCTTGATTTGGTTTATATTTGCTCATTGCGCTCTCTGGCGCCCTCTTGTTGCTAATGTGAAAAAATTATATATATATTTCATTTCAATAAAAGATGCGAAGCTTGATTTGGTTTATATTTGCTCATTGCGCTCTCTGGCGCCCTCTTGTGGACACAGGAGACAATACAGTACTTTTATCCTCTAATATGAAGCATTGCCTTTGTAATTCGAAAAGAATTCGAATTTTGCTAATATTTAAGAAAGAAATTCTAATTAAGTTTTTCAGACATTTTGACAGCCTTAACCAGGATTTATATTATTTTCTTGTTTCTTGCAAAGTGTAAAAAAGTTTTTTTATGGGAATAAACCCATGTTCAGCGAGTTCTCTCGTGTGACCCTGGAACAGGTCTAGACCGTCTGGAGCATCTCTGTGAAGTGGTGTGTGTGTGTGTGTACAGAGTCTGAAGTGCTGCTGCTCACCGGTTGAACCGCTTCAGCATGATGGCGTTCTCCGTGCACAGGTCGTCGGCCGGCAGAGAGTTAGCCTGCCAGCGCAGCCTCTCGTCAGCGTTAGACAGATACTCCGTCCTGGCGATGTCTGTGCGGAACTACAGATCAGGAGAACATCACAGGTTAGAGAACTACACAGAGATCACAGGGTTAAAGAACCGGGAACTGCAGGAAAAGCAGTAGAGCACAGATTCATAATCTCCATCTGCTGTTAGTCCTCCTCCTGATAATAATCACAAATACTCACCGCTTGCTACATCTCTGTAAATCAGTTTTTGTGAATGATGAGTTTCTCTGCCTGATGCTCTAGTCTTCACCACACCGGCTAACAGCAGATGGAGATCATCAATCGGTAATCTACTGCTATTCCTGCAGTTTTTTTTTTCCGGGTGTGAAATGTTTTAATTTTCTGTAGAATCTGAACCACTGGATTTGTAAAGCGAAACAAAATGGACCGAAATGTGCCTGTCGAATATTATAGGTTGTATTTTTAAACAGAATGAATATGTTGGAAGTGAAATCTGAAAGGTGAATTTTTAATAATGAAAATTTGAGTGAAATGTTTTGAATTGAAATATATTCACAGCTTGAATGTACAACCATGTTGCATTTCAGCCCTAAAAATACAATGCATTAAAACGCAAGCACTGATGATGCAATGCATATTCTTTTCAATTAGTGCAATTCAACAGGCTTTTGTGTCATTATTCTGCTTCCACACGAAAGCGTCTGGCGCCCGCACCTGCACGTTGGCCTGCTGGAGGTGATGGGACCAGGTGGTGAACAGGTTCTGCCTCATCTGCTGGTCGAAGTAGCCGGCGTACGCCACGAAGGCAGCGGAGAGCAGGCAGTCGCCCGCGATCGTGGACATCTGGTTCTTAAAGGTCTCGCTGGTCTTTTCCCAGCGCTCCCGCTCGGCGGACAGACTCTTCAGCAGCGCTGTGCTGCGGTTCACCTGCACACACACACACACACACACACACACGAGAAAGAGATATAGATCTCATTTTTTTATCAGTTGTTCTAGAATCTTTGAATCTCTTAAAACTTATTTTTTCAGGTGTTGCTTTTATGTGATTATTTTGTTAGTGTCACTTCATATATTCTTCTTAAACTGATTTGATAGCATGTTTTATGTATTCTTCTTATTCTATAGACGCAGTGAAGTGTGTCATCAATCGCACCTTCGCCTCCACGGCGGCCAGGTCGGCTTTGATGGCCTGCGCTTCTGAGATTAGCACGGCGTACTCCTCCTTGTAGCGCGCGATGCTAGCCTCCAGGTCCCGGATCATCTGCTCCACCTCCTCCGCCTTGGTCTTGTTGTCTGTGGCGTCGTCCTCCAGCTTCTGCAGCTCGTTCCTCAGGGGCTCCACACGCTTCAGCATGTCTGCGTAGTTCAGCTGAACACAGAGCCAGAGGTCAGGGGTCAGAGGTCGGGGGGGGGGGGGGTCAGAGGTCAGTGCCGTACCTGAGCGATCGCCCACTTGACCATCGGCCCGCAGGCCAGAGACGCGCGGTTGACCTGCTCGTAGTTGTAGCTGGGGTTGGACATGTAGTTCTTCTTCATCTTCTCCCGGATGGAGTCGCTAGGACACGCAGAGAGTGTGTTAGCATGAGCCGACGGGTGTCACACACACACACAACAGAACCACAGTGTCCGGACCACACGCGTCGCTGTTAATCAGAGCTTCTGTCACGGCGATCCGAGCGACGGACGATTCTGTGTTTGAGACGCTCGCGGGTGTAAAAAAGACCATGATAATCTCTAAGTGCTTTATTTAATGTTAAAATAATTGAATGTGGGTTAGAATATCATTTACACTGAAAACATCAACGGATTATTCCCCTCAGATCTTGAAAATACATGAAAGGAAAAAAGAACGTTCAAACTGAGCAAACAAGCGTGATCGACGTGGATTCTGGTTCGTCACTCAGTATGTATTTATGCATTTCTATTGTCAAATTGGCTTAATATTCATGAATTTGACCATGTGCTTATCCATCGGCGCTCGCAGAGACTCCGCCCACACGCTCTTCTGATTGGCTGTGGTGTTTGATTGATTCGTCACGTCTGGTTAGGACACTGTAAAGCATCGACACACTCATGCAAATACAATGCTTTTCTTCAAACTGATACAACACACATTATCACAGTTAAAATATTTTCTTGAAGTTAGTATTTCAACCATTTAACAACACATTCACATGTTAATGGGTCTGATAATCGGTTAATGGCCAGATGATGAATCCACACTGAGCTGAACTGATGCCTATCCTCTTCTGTAGTTTGAGTCTCGTGTCTGATGGAGTTTCATCACTGATTCGGTTCCTCACTGTGAGTCTGTGCTGTGTGAAGCGTGGAGAAGTAAAGCTGACTGGACGTACAGCTAAACAATAAAACCTATATTTAGTGTCATTTTGATTCTATTTATTCGGATATTACATGATGCTGATGTTACTTTGACACACTCGTCTCTGACTGATGACTGAGTACTTCCTAGACTGAAACATTTAAGGAAGTAGCTGCACTGAAACTACATATATTGTGAAAATCTTGAAGTGAGGCGTGAGAGCGCCCGTCTCACGCTGAGAGGAAGATGTGTGTGAGAGATGATAATACCTCGTGTCCTCAGAGACAAAGTTGACTATGCTGGAGATGAAATTGTCTCTGATAATAACTTGTCTGATCTTTTTCCAGTCACTAGTTTCCTCGCCGAGCAAGAGGCAGATCGACTCTAGAGCCAGTTTAACGGCCGCCGGGGGGTTAGCCATAGCGCGCACCTCAACAAGGTGCTGCTTCTTAATCGAGCTGACGGCTATGGAGGGAAGGGAGGGTTTTAGGACCACGAGGACAAACGGTTCATGCGGCGGGAGCGTAGCGGCCGCGGCGTCGGGGAGAGGGACCGAGTCACGTGACCCGCCAGTGTCGGGTCTATGATATCATCAGTAGCTTTGTTTCCATCCACCTACTTTTATGCAAACAAACTACGATGGAAACACGTTTACAGAACAAATCCCTTGATGTGCAATAAAAACACCCAACCAGTGTTAAGGAAAGGGTTAGTGTGTGTGTGTGTGTGTGTGTGTGTGTGTGTGGACTACGGTTGTCCTCTCTACAAGCGGCGGCCACCGCTCCACACCGGCAGTCAGTCACCTGATCTCATCAGCAGAAAAGTTCACAATAGTGGGGATGAAGTTCTCGCGCATAATGATGGAGCGAATCTGCTTCCAGTCGGTGGTGCTCTCGCCCAGCAGCAGACAGATGGACTCCAGCGCCAGCTTGACTGCCGCCGGCGGGTTGGCCATCGACCGCACCTCCACTAAGTGCTGCTTCTTAATCGACTTAACAGCTAAACGAGCCACGAGCGTGAGAAGAGACAGAGAGAGTGAAGAGAGCAGACACATTAGCGCAGTGAAACGAACGCCCAACACCACTAGCAATCACAAGAAGAGAGCCGAAAGCAGAAACACAAGGAAACATCCACTGTCGCCTCTGGCTCGCTTAGCCGGGGTTTATCAAGACACTTAATATTCAGTAACATTATTGATATGATGCACTGACACTTTCAGATGAGAACAAAACTTGATCTGAAAAATGACTCTTCAGTCTTCAGTAGAGATGCTTTACAACTGAATCTGAATGAGTCATATCTGATGAAGTTTGCTTCATTGATTCGGTTATTTTGCTGTTTATTAGCTTTGAAACAACCTGTATTATATAAAGCGAAACTTGACTTGCTATAAGACACCGGCCACATGTCTCCCAAATATGGAGAGTGAACTGATGTAGTTTGGACTGACAGCAGTGAATATTTCCTCAAGAGTAGATCACAACAAGACAAGAAAAACTGTTTGAAACTGTTTTTAACGAGAGCAGATTCTCTGGAGATGTGAAAGCCAAAGCCACAGCGTCAGTGCGAGCGCAGGAGAGCGGAGAGAACTCGTACCGTTCTGAGCCTCGATGACGGCCGGCTCCACCTGGTCCAGGTCCTGCTTCACTCGCAGCTGCTTGTCTTTGATCACTTCCTGCTGCTTGTACACTGCTTCCTGTATCTCCTGACTCATGACCTGTGAAGCAGAGCGAGAGGTCAGGAGAGCAGCGAGGGGTTTATCCACACCAGGGCCTGTCAGGGATGCTCTGAGCGAGTCTTGCCTTCTTCTTCTCGGCCTCCTGCTGGTCCTTCACCATCTTCTTCAGCTTGTCGTTGGCGGCAGCGTTTTTGACCTCCAGCTCCTGACTCTTGATCCGCAGGTCGCGCCGCAGCTCCTCCACCTGAGACACACGGAGAACACGCTAAATCAGGGTACTAAACGACAGAGTAACGCATTACAAGTAACAAAAAATTAACCATAACAGACAAGTAAAGTAACACATTACTCTAAAAACTTAAATATGAATGTGTAAATTTATAAACTACTGAATTAGGATTCTGTCGCGTCTCCATAACATTGACGAAAAGAAAAGACAAAAAGCACAAAAGTAACAAAATACATTACTTTCAATAACGTTTAGAGGTCTTCTGATGGCATGCGTCGCTCTAGAGCTCAGGAAATATTCCAAGTGCTCAAAATATGATAATATTCTACATGTGTTTTCAACAGAAAATTGAGGTGTGTGTTATATAGGCTGATGTTGAAAGCATTACTAAGTTCATAACTTGTAAAAAAATAAGTGCTCAGTAAAACAACTCCTGCGAGACCTGAAGAGATCAAGCCTCAGCTGAGAAAAATGCAACATTACTTTACACAAAAACTAACTAAGCAACGCAATTAGTTACTTTTTTTTTTAGGGAATAACACAATATTGTAACAATACTTTTAAAAGTAACATTCATAAATAGTAACTACGTAATTGATTACTTTTTAAGGGAGTAACTATTGTAACATTACTTTTAAAAGTAACTTTCATAAAAAGTAATGTAACTGGTTACTTATTAGGGAGTAACAATACAGAATTTTAACTTTACTTAGTTACTTTTTTTTTTATAAAAGTTACTTTTTAAAAGTAATATAATTGGTTTCTTTTCAGGGAGTAACAATATTGTAACATTGCTTTTAAAGGTAACTTTCATAAACAGTAAGTAATGTAATCAGTTACTTTTTTAAGGAGTAACACAATATTGTAACTTTACTTGGTTACTTCTTTATAAAAGTTACTTTTTAAAAGTAATGTAATTGGTGACTTTTTTAGGGAGCGAGGCAATATTGTAATGCAAAACTTGTAAAAGTAGCTCCGCCCATCAGTGGTGTTAGCATGCGTGGTGTCGGGGGAAGCACGCACCTGATCCACGGTCTCCTTGATCTTGCGCAGACCCACGTTGAGGTGCATCTGCTGCTCCTCCAGTTCACTGCGCTTCTCGTTGAACAGGTTGGCGTAGTGGTTGATGAAGTCCAGGTAGTGGCGTGGGGTGATAGCCATCGTGCGGCCGCCGCGCTTAGCCAATCGGTTGTTAGCCTGAGAACACCAGAGTAAGTGTAAAAGCGTGCAAAGGAACAGATGCGAACGTCTTCAGATCTGTGAACACGAGACGGCGCTGACCTGGTGCAGCGTCTGGTGGACGAACACGCAGCCGTTGACGATAGCCTCGCGGTGGGTGGGCGGCTGCGGCAGCTTATCGTACACGATGGGCATGTAGTCGGGCACTTTGTAGTTGGGCTTCTCCAGGTCCATCTTGCTGGTGAACTCTTTACCCACCTGGTAGAGCGCTTCAGTGGACCAATCACCAAACCAGTTGAGCACACACCTGCAGAATTTGAGTTTGATGAAGTTTGCATCATTGGTTCTGTTTATTAAGCTTCTTTGAAACGATCTTTACTATATATAAAGAGCTACAGAAATAAAGCTTCTCCGGTCAGGGAACGGGACACGGCGAGCGACGGGTACCTGTTGAAGAGGGCGGGTGACGTGGCCGCGCGGTCCTTCAGTCCCTCTGACGACGGGTTCATGGTGAACACCACATGCAGGTTCCTGATCACCTGACTCGTGAACCACTTGTAAAGCTCCTCATGGGTGTCCAGCATCAAGCCCTCCTTCTGCGCACCCTCCTTGCACTGCGTCATCAGCGTGGCGTATTCGTCGCCCTCGAACAGGCCGGGCACCTGCAACAGCACAGAGAACACAGAGATCAGAACACAGAGATCAGAACACAGAGATCAGAACACAGAGATCAGAACACAGAGATCAGAACACAGAGATCAGAACACACAGAGATCAGAACACACAGAGATCAGAACACACAGAGATCAGAACACACAGAGATCAGAACACACAGAGATCAGAACACACAGAGATCAGAACACACAGAGATCAGAACACACAGAGATCAGAACACACAGAGATCAGAACACACAGAGATCAGAACACACAGAGATCAGAACACACAGAGATCAGAACACACAGAGATCAGAACACACAGAGATCAGAACACACAGAGATCAGAACACACAGAGATGAGAACACAGAGATCAGAACACAGAGATCAGAACACAGAGTTCAGAACACAGAGATCAGAACACAGAGAGTTCAGAACACAGAGATCAGAACACAGAGATCAGAACACAGAGATCAGAACACAGAGATCAGAACACAGAGATCAGAACACAGAGATCAGAACACAGAGATCAGAACACAGAGAGATCAGAACACAGAGAGATCAGAACACAGAGATCAGAACACAGAGATCAGAACACAGAGATCAGAACACAGAGATCAGAACACAGAGATCAGAACACAGAGATCAGAACACAGAGATCAGAACACTGAGAGAACACAGAGATCAGAACACAGAGAGTTCAGAACACGCAGAGAGCACGCAGAGAACACGCATGACGGGACGCACCTCTCCGTTGGCCAGCAGTGTGTTCATGCGCTCCAGGAATCCCGAGTCCAGCACGTTCGACTCGTCCATGATGAAGGCGATCTTCTCGTTCTTGCACCCGGAGCGCCGGAGGACCGTCCGCAGGTCTTCGTCGAAGTCCTCGCCGGTGTACTTCCTGTGGACCTGCGCGGATACCATCACAGTTACTCAAGCCTCAAACTTTTATTTTATTATATATACATTCATTGTTATTAATGTTTATGCATTGTCCTCTTTGATTTAGAGTCACTATCTCTCTGTGGTCAAGTCACCTTCATTTATACAGCGCTTTAACAATATAGATTGTTTCACAGCAGCTTTGCAGTGATAATTGGAAATTACAGTAACAGAGATGGGGCTTTACAGCAGCTCTAGAATAAAGTTATTGTCCAGATAAAGTTAGTTTTTGATTGATTCACTGACATTGCAAAGATCATAAGTTATTAACTTACACGATACCGTTCTAACCGAAAACAGAAACTTTTAATGTTCTGTCCGTTCATTTGCATGACAATGTTTGGTGGCTCAAGAACGTAAACTTTGAAGGTTCCAAAAAAAACTTTTGAGGTTCCAAAAGTTTTAAAAAAAAATTGAAAAACGTTATCGCCGTGTAAACTTAAAAAACATGAATCTGTGAAAAGATGACTGCGTACACATGCATATGTAGAGGACAGGACAGTTTATATGAAGCAAAATCAATGTTTTGAGGATCATCTGACAAATCATTGTATCTTTAATTTTCTCGGGGAAGTGCACTGTACATTTAACCATGTTAAAACTGAATAAGCATGTCCAAAAAATCTGACAGACAATCAAATGCTTGTTGGTTCTAACCTTGATCTGATAGACACTCAGTCCGTTCATCCAGGCCACAAAGCGTGAGAGCGTTGTCTTCCCGGCTCCGCTGACCCCGATCAGGAGAAGATGACCCTGCGGCTGACGGAAGATTCTGGAGGAGAACAAGCCTGACGTTACTGACGCATCAGCCGGTGAAATATGCGTTTAATCGGGCTCTCTGTACCTGTCGATCCTCAGCACGTGATCCAGAACCTCATTGAAGAGCACGAGAGGAACGTCCAGCTCCTCCTCGTAGAACACCTTCAGTCTGGCCTTCACATAGTCGCGCAGCTCCTCCTGCTCCACGGGCACGTAGTCCTACAGGAGACGGGATGAGTTAAACTGAGTTACGCTGAGCTACGGGCTGAGTTACTGGATGAGGTACGCTGAGTTACAGGATGAGTTACGCTGAGTTACAGGATGAGTTACGCTGAGTTACAGGATGAGTTACGCTGAGTTACAGGATGAGCTACAGGATGAGTTACGCTGAGCTCCGCTGGGTTACGGGATGAGTTACGCTGAGCTACAGGATGAGTTACGCTGAGCTCCGCTGGGTTACGGGATGGGTTACGCTGAGCTACAGGATGAGTTACTGGATGAGGTACGCTGAGTTACGGGATGAGTTACGCTGAGTTACAGGATGAGCTACGGGATGAGTTACGGGATGAGTTACGCTGAGCTCCGCTGGGTTACGGGATGAGTTACGCTGAGCTACAGGATGAGCTACGGGATGAGTTACGGGATGAGTTACGCTGAGCTCCGCTGGGTTACGGGATGAGTTACGCTGAGCTACAGGATGAGCTACGGGATGAGTTACGGGATGAGTTACGCTGAGCTCCGCTGGGTTACGGGATGAGTTACGCTGAGCTACAGGATGAGCTACGGGATGAGTTACGCTGAGCTCCGCTGGGTTACGGGATGAGTTACGCTGAGTTACAGGATGAGCTACGGGATGAGTTACGGGATGAGTTACGCTGAGCTCCGCTGGGTTACGGGATGAGTTACGCTGAGCTACAGGATGAGCTATGGGATGAGTTACGCTGAGCTCCGCTGGGTTACGGGATGAGTTACGCTGAGCTACAGGATGAGCTACGGGATGAGTTACGCTGAGCTCCGCTGGGTTACGGGATGGGTTACGCTAAGCTACAGAATGAGTTACGGGATGAGTTACGCTGAGCTCCGCTGGGTTACGGGATGAGTTACGCTGAGCTACAGGATGAGCTACGGGATGAGTTACGCTGAGCTCCGCTGGGTTACGGGATGAGTTACGCTGAGCTACAGGATGAGTTACGGGATGAGTTACGCTGAGCTCCGCTGGGTTACGGGATGAGTTACGCTGAGCTACAGGATGAGTTACGGGATGAGTTACGCTGAGCTCCGCTGGGTTACGGGATGAGTTACACTGAGCTACAGGATGAGTTACGGGATGAGTTACGCTGAGCTCCGCTGGGTTACGGGATGAGTTACGCTGAGATACACTGAGCTACAGGATGAGCTACGGGATGAGTTACGCTGAGCTACAGGATGAGCTACGGCATGAGTTACACTGAGCTCCGCTGGGTTACGGGATGAGTTACGCTGAGCTACAGGATGAGTTACGGGATGGGTTACGCTGAGCTACAGGATGAGCTACGGCATGAGTTACGCTGAGCTCCGCTGGGTTACGGGATGAGTTACGCTGAGCTACAGGATGAGTTACGGGATGGGTTACGCTGAGCTACAGGATGAGTTACGGGATGAGTTACGCTGAGCTCCGCTGGGTTACGGGATGAGTTACACTGAGCTACAGGATGAGCTACGGGATGAGTTACGCTGAGCTACAGGATGAGCTACGGCATGAGTTACACTGAGCTCCGCTGGGTTACGGGATGAGTTACGCTGAGCTACAGGATGAGTTACGGGATGGGTTACGCTGAGCTACAGGATGAGTTACGGGATGAGTTACGCTGAGCTCCGCTGGGTTACGGGATGAGTTACACTGAGCTACAGGATGAGTTACGGGATGAGTTACGCTGAGCTCCGCTGGGTTACGGGATGAGTTACGCTGAGATACACTGAGCTACAGGATGAGCTACGGGATGAGTTACGCTGAGCTACAGGATGAGCTACGGCATGAGTTACACTGAGCTCCGCTGGGTTACGGGATGAGTTACGCTGAGCTACAGGATGAGTTACGGGATGAGTTACGCTGAGCTACAGGATGAGCTACGGGATGAGTTACGCTGAGCTCTGGAAGCTTCAGCGTACTGTCCCGCGACACTCACCTTGGAGAGCCAGTTGCTGTACAGGATGGGTTTGTTGAGGGCTTTGTCACGGTCGATGTTGGGAAAGTGTTTCAGGGCGACCATGTCAATGTTTTCATCGGTCCAGCGTCTCTCCTCGTCCTCCACCAATCTGTCAGGAGAATCAGTTCAATCATTGTGCCATTTCAAAACAATCAACCACACATATTCCTAGGTTTGCTGCTGGAAATGGGAGAAATGTGCCGGTTTTCCCACACTCCCCTTCCTGACACTCATTTCTTTCCGAACCGGACACATTTTCTTCCATAGTTTGGTTTGTTTAGGCAAATATGAACTTGACAGTGTACTCGGATCTGCAGCAAAACAACCAGTCCGAGATCCCCTGAACGAAGTAGCGATGGGAAACAAACTCTGGAGCGGTTCGCTAGTAGTGAGAAAGTAATGCGACCCAACAAACCAAGTAGGGCTGCAACAAACAATTATTTTGATAGTCGATTAATCTGTCAATTATGTAAAAAAAAATCTTTGATTAATCTGGGCACTGAGAGGACAGTTTCAGGCACACGTAACTTGCGTAGATATTTCATTGCGGTGTGAAAGGAAACTGAATCAAGATTAAAATGCAACATTGTTCCAAAACAGGGACTTAAATGGTTACAAAGTGCAGGATCTACAGGCCTGGAAACCCCTTCAACTCACCGGTCCTGGAAGAGTCGGAGCGCCTCGTGAGCCCAGATGCGGATGAGCCCCTCGACAGGCAGCGTCTCTAACGGCCTCAGCGCCTCGAAGATCCCACGCACCCAGCGGGTCATCTCTCTCGGGGAGTAGATGTAGTGCGGCTGCGTGTCCTGCGTGAACCGCTCCTGTCACACACAGACCAGTTATAGCTAAACTGGATCCTTTCAGAACAAACAAGCACAGCATCTTTATCTGGGGGGATAAGCATGTCAAGTTTCACGTCTAGTTGAGATCACTCCAAAGCAGTGGTGTCGAGGCGCACGAGACATGATTATGACGTCACTGACGCGGTTTGTTTTTGTTAGCTTATCCAGTACAGCGCGGTGCGGCTGCGTTGCTAATTTGAAAAATGCTGAAAATCCTGCTGACAATATGTAGATGTGTAGCGAGTAGAAGTGAATGGTTTCTGAATGGCACCCTCTTGTAGGCATAGCAGACAATACAGTATTTTTTTCCTCTAACATTAAATATTGCCTTTAGAATATAATTCGAATTTTGCTAATATTAAAAAAAAAAAAAAAATCTAATTTAGCTTTTCAGCCATTTTGACAGCCCTAATGAGCGCAAAAGCTTAATCTCCAGAGCCGCTCTGAGTCACTTCAGAAAACCTGCCAAAATAAAGGTTCAGTTTCACTTGAGGGAATTCTGACAGATCAGTGTGAAGAGCAAACCTGAGACATGGTGTAGAACTCGACCATGGCTGCGGTGAGCGGCTCAGCGAAGGTCCTCAGCGACGGGATGAGTCTCAGCATGGCCCGGTTGAAGGTGCCGTAGATCTGGGTCAGCGAGGCCGGGCCGGGATAGTCCACGTACACCACCGGCACATGGCGCAGAAACCTGCAGACATCACGAGTAAAGGGCCGTTCACACCAAGAACGATAACTATAAAAGGTACTTTATATGATGATGATGATGATGATGATGATGGTGAACCTGTAAGAGAGCGGCTTCCGGCCCGGGTCAGTGGGAGGATTACAGGCCCCGACGAACTGGATCCGCTCCAGCTTCACCCACGTCTGGTCTGAGGTGCGATAGAAGCCGCCGTGCTCCACCATCTGAACACAACACACACCGGTTACACTCCACACACACACACCAGCGAGAGCTAAACACAACACACACCGGTTACACTCCACACACACACACACCAGCGAGAGCTAAACACAACACACACCGGTTACACTCCACACACACACACCAGCGAGAGCTAAACACAACACACACCGGTTACACTCCACACACACACACCAGCGAGAGCTAAACACAACACACACCTGTCTGATGAAGGAGATGACCCGCTGCGTGCCGTACTTGTCCATGTCGGGCAGGTTGATCTCGTCGCAGAACAGCACCAGCCACTTGCCCAGCTGCACCGGCGCCAGAACCACTCCGTTAGGAGTCCGGCGGTACTCGCAGTAATGATCGAACGTCTTCAGCAGCAGCTCCGGGGTCGTGGCGCTCGAGAAGTTCAGGCCCACCACCTGGAGGAACACACACACACACACACACGAGTTAGATGAGGAACACACACACACACACGAGAGAGAGTTACATGTGGATCAGGAAGATCACATCTGGATAGCATCACTCTGTCCTCACCAGTTTATGTTGCCAGCAAACTTTATCGACTAAAATAGCTAGCTTCCGGCAGACGGCTGAACGCATCGACTTACGCCGAAAGAGTAACACTTGACCCGACGCACAACGTAATGACGAGCGCGTTTGCCCAGCCCTGTGTGTTTGAACCGCGAGAGGCGTCAAAGCTCACGCTACTCCTACATCTGCGTCGTCAAGTGTTACTCCTGTGGCGTAAGTCGACTTGTGTAGGCCGTCTGCCGGAGCTTAATTTAATCGATAAAGTTTTAAATATGGACATTTTTCTTACAAGAACGCATCGCTACACTTCAGAAGGCCTTTATTAACCCCCCCGGAGCCTGTGATGCACTTTTATCATGAGTAGATGCACTTTGAGGGACATACACCCATTCACTGCCATTATAAAGCTTGGAAGAGCCAGGACATTTTTTAATATAACTGTGTTTGTCTGAAAGAAGAAAGTCATATACACCTAGGATGCCTTCAGGGTGAGTGAATCATGGGGTAATTTTCATCTTTGGTTGAACTATTCCTTTAACAGTGTTGCTCACCTCCATGTCGGGCAGGGCTCTCAGCGCGCTGAAGAGGGTCATGGTCTTGCCGGAGCCGGGCGGCCCACAGAGCACCAGCGGCTTGTGTTCGGCCAGCCACGTGTAGAGGAGCGCCTCGTGCCGCACCGTGTCCAGCGTGGGCACGACCACATCAGGAGACGCCACCTTATGAGTCTCCACCTCGATCTGAGGCACCTTCCCCTGCCACGACTGCCACTCGCCCGTGATGCACACCTGCAGACCAGAGCCGCGTTAGCACACACACACACACTCACTCACTCACACTGAGAGCCTGAGAGTGTGTGTCGCACCTCGTAGTCGATGATCGGCACGTTGGGCGCAGACGGCAGAGATACGGTGGTGATGCGGCGGATGTATTCCCCGAGCTCCGCCCTCATCTTCAGCCGACTGTCGCCCGAGAACGACCACAGCACAGCGTAGATCAGGTATTTCTGCACACAGGGGAGAGTTAGCATGCATGCGTCACACACACACTTCATGCACAGGTATGAGCTGTGCGAAGACTGAGTCAGGCTACGTCTACACTAATACATTTGAAAACGCTCTCCGTCCACACTGGCATTTTCTCCGTCCACACACACACACACACCTGCTAGTGTGGACAAGGCCTGAGAGTGACCGTTCTCACACACACACACACCTGCATGTACTTCTCCAGCTGGTCGACGGGCATGGGGAAGTCGGGGTGGTTGTTGTTGTAGAGCGCCACGTTGCGGCAGGCCTGGTGCAGCATGGAGAACAGCGAGCTGAGCGAGCGCAGGCGGGTGAAGTCCATGATGTGCTCCATCTTGGAGGCGTGCTCCAGCGCTTTGATCACCAGCCCGGTGGAGGTGAAGTACGGCTGCAGGACGGCAGACGCGTCCCTCTGGATCTGGGGATCACACAAACCAGGCTAGATCACTGAGACACCGGCCTGAAGGACAGACAGGAGCCGGACTCCACCTAACCCTAACCCTAACTCACACACACCAGGAGAACACTGAGACACCGGCCTGAAGGACAGACAGGAGGAGCCGGACTCCACTTAACCCTAACTCACACACACACCAGGAGATCACTGAGACACCGGCCTGAAGGACAGACAGGAGCCGGACTCCACTTAACCCTAACCCTAACCCTAACCCTAACTCACACACACACCAGGCTAGATCACTGAGAGACACCGGCCTGAAGGACAGACAGGAGGAGCCGGACTCCACTTAACCCTAACTCACACACACACCAGGCTAGATCACTGAGAGACACCGGCCTGAAGGACAGACAGGAGGAGCCGGACTCCACTTAACCCTAACCCTAACCCTAACCCTAACTCACACACACACCAGGAGAACACTGAGACACCGGCCTGAAGGACAGACAGGAGGAGCCGGACTCCACTTAACCCTAACTCACACACACACCAGGCTAGATCACTGAGAGACACCGGCTTGAAGGACAGACAGGAGGAGCCGGACTCCACTTAACCCTAACTCACACACACACACCAGGCTAGATCACTGAGAGACACCGGCCTGAAGGACAGACAGGAGGAGCCGGACTCCACTTAACCCTAACTCACACACACACCAGGCTAGATCACTGAGAGACACCGGCTTGAAGGACAGACAGGAGGAGCCGGACTCCACTTAACCCTAACTCACACACACACACACACCAGGCTAGATCACTGAGAGACACCGGCTTGAAGGACAGACAGGAAGAGCCGGACTCCACTTAACCCTAACTCACACACACACACACACCAGGCTAGATCACTGAGAGACACCGGCTTGAAGGACAGACAGGAAGAGCCGGACTCCACTTAACCCTAACTCACACACACACACACACCAGGCTAGATCACTGAGAGACACCGGCTTGAAGGACAGACAGGAAGAGCCGGACTCCACTTAACCCTAACCCTAACCCTAACTCACACACACACCAGGAGAACACTGAGACACCGGCCTGAAGGACAGACAGGAGGAGCCGGACTCCACTTAACCCTAACTCACACACACACCAGGCTAGATCACTGAGAGACACCGGCTTGAAGGACAGACAGGAAGAGCCGGACTCCACTTAACCCTAACCCTAACCCTAACTCACACACACACCAGGAGAACACTGAGACACCGGCCTGAAGGACAGACAGGAGCCGGACTCCACTTAACCCTAACTCACACACACACCAGGAGAACACTGAGACACCGGCTTGAAGGACAGACAGGAGGAGCCGGACTCCACCTAACCCTAACTCACACACACACCAGGCTAGATCACTGAGAGACACCGGCTTGAAGGACAGACAGGAGGAGCCGGACTCCACCTAACCCTAACTCACACACATCTCTCAGTTACTGATCCCTCAGGGTCCTCTAATGTGAGTATCTGTGGCTGGTGTTCCTCTGCACTTCAGGCATTCTGCACACATTTGTTCTGCATCGTGACTTGATTCTGACTTATTTCATTTTGTATTTTTATTTATTAGAAAGGTATATTCTGTTCCTATGTAAATTAATTGTTGATTGTTTTCCGGTGCATTGATGTTGCGCTGTACTTCGAGCTCACACAGGCAGTTTATGCAAACCCTGTCTGCAGTTATTTGTGTTATTTCTTAGTTTTATTGATCCGAAATGTTTTTATATACTTTCTTCTATATCTGTGATGTTCTGTACATCTCCGCTTCAGAGTGCTAAAGCCCCCCCCCCACACACACACACTATCAGTCCACTATATGCAAGACTAGACGATCCTGATTCGACTATGAAACCCTTAGTCGGGGACACTCCTAAACACACATGCAAACTTCTCTTTTCTTTGAGCTAATTAGCTTTTAGCAAATATGTCTGTCTAAGGTTCAATTTCCAAAAATGTTTCCAAAATATTTTTCCTGATTATTATTTCATATGTCATGCTTTTCAGGAATAAGTGTGAATTCACACTGTCTAGCTCAATCACCGTTCTATTCCTGACGTACACACACGCACGCACGCACACACGCACGCACGCACACACACACGCACACTACTGCTGACAAGGACAAGTGGATTTGCAGTGTCACATTGTCGCGGCCTCGTCTCAGACACACACACACACACACACACACACTGTGAGGTGTACCTGCAGCATCGGTGAGGCGGTCTCGTCTCCCTCGTCCTCGGTGGCCTTCCTCATTCGCTGAGCCTCGTCCTCTCCCTCGTCCAATGGGATGCTCCGCAGGCGAGCCAGGAAGTTGTTGAAGATCATGTCGGTGCTGAGAACGTCCTCGCTGAACCAGACCATCCCGCAGCGAGACACCGTGGCCAGCGTGGCGTACTTCAGGTCCTGCACCTCGAACATGATGCGCACCTGTGTGACGAGAGCAGCGACATCATCATCCTCATCATCATCATCACAGCAGTGAAGCGCCGCACGATTAGCCGCGCAGCGCTAGACAGGATACTGATACAGTGATGTTGCAGCTGTGGCGGCGGGCGTACGTTGGGCGGCAGGCTGAGGCGCTCTCCGTTGGGCAGGGTCAGGAGCTTGTTGTCGTCCAGCACAGAGTTCAGGTTCTCCACCCACTCGGGGTCCACGTCCCCGTCGAAGATGATCCACTGCCTCTTCTGCAGCTCTCCACGCACGTTATCAATGATCCTACACACACACACACACACACACACACACACACACGCGAGGGTTAGGGTTAATGCGTTCAGCACAGACAAAAAGTTGCAAAACGTTTTTTCACCGGAAGCGGTGCGCTGAACCCTGTTCTGATGACCAAGAGCTGCAGCTACGGCAGCTGAGAAGGACATTCTCGTTGTTCTTTTGAAGAGTCTCAGAGCCTGATGAGATCGGTATACATATTTATTACTGTAAAACACGTGCGCGTCAGTCACGGCCCTTACCGTACAGGATAACAGAACATCCCGATCAACTGCAGGGTTAGTGAAACTGTGGTTCCTGATTATCGTGATCAACATTTGCTTCGCATTTCAGGATGAAAAGACACTTCAGGTGAAGGATGATCCGCTCCGAGAGTCATGATCTACATGACCTGACTGCTTTTGCTGTGAGCATTAGCATTACTGCGGATCACTGTTGATATTCTATATTTTTACTATGAAACTCTTACGACAAACATGTCTTCTAATATCTTCAATTGCGTATCCCGACACACGTGTAAAGGACTTTACTTGGACCCGCTGTGCGAGCGTCTCTTTAACACCGCGTGGTTCACACACACGTCGCTGCTGATTGGGCGGACATGTGACACACCCACCGAACAAGAGAAACCGTTTCTCTAACCCCGATACACACCGTTCAGGAAACATGTCGTTCAACCCCGAAACCGTAGCACACCGCTGCCGGGGGTTAGAGCCTGAACCCCTGAACACACTCACTTGCGGAGCACGTGTGTGAAGAGGCCGTCGGTCCACTCGCGCGTGTTGGGGTCCAGCGTGCCGTACAGGTGGTCTTTGCTGATGGCTTTGGGGTCGATGATGTGGGCCACCCCCTCCAGGCCCTCGAGCCGCTCCAGGGCTTTCAGCAGGACCCTCCAGGCCATGGTCTTCCCGCTGCCCGACGGGCCCACCATCATCAGCCCGTGGTTGATCTGGGTGATCTGGTACAGCTGCAGGACCTGAGGGAGACCAGGGGGAGGAGACCAGGAGCTTACTCACACTAGAGCTTTCAATTATTCGTCAAATTTGAAAGTGATCAAAAAAGTTGTATGCGCTATTGCACCCTATTTCTCCTGGCAGGAAATTATATTTAATTTAAGAACAATTGTTTAAAAAGTGAATGTCATTTCATTTCAATAAAAGTTGAGATGCTTGATTTGGTTTATATTCGCTTGTTGCGCCCTCTTGTGGACACAGCAGACAATACCGCACTTCTATCCTCTAACATGAAGCATTGCCTTTACAGTTCAAATATAAATCGAATTTTGCTAATATTTAAGAAAGAATTTCAAATTGAGCTTTTCAGCCTTGATGACAGCCCTGACCCACACTGCACTGGGATCACGGATCTCACCTTCTCCACCCACATGCTGCCCACGTCGTCTCCGTCCCCGTACGTCAGGTACATCTCGGCGCACACCTTCTTCAGCTCTTCCCGGAGCGCCGTCATCTCTCCGCGCATGTACTGGACGCCGGGGAACACGTCCGACAGCAGACTGAACAGCAGAGGGATGTCCTCCGCCACCAGCTTCGGCACCATCGTCTCACACACACTCTGGATCAGGATCTGAGGACCGAACGCATGCAGCCAGGTCAGAGGTCACCGCCCTAACAGCACGGGTCAGAGGTCACAGCCCTAACGACACGGGTCAGAGGTCACAGCCCTAACAGCACGGGTCAGAGGTCACAGCCCTAACGACACGGGTCAGAGGTCACAGCCCTAACAGCACGGGTCAGAGGTCACAGCCCTAACAGCACGGGTCAGAGGTCACAGCCCTAACGACACGGGTCAGAGGTCACAGCCCTAACAGCACGGGTCAGAGGTCACAGCCCTAACGACACGGGTCAGAGGTCACAGCCCTAACAGCACGGGTCAGAGGTCACAGCCCTAACAGCACGGGTCAGAGGTCACAGCCCTAACGACACGGGTCAGAGGTCACAGCCCTAACAGCACGGGTCAGAGGTCACAGCCCTAACAGCACGGGTCAGAGGTCACAGCCCTAACAGCACGGGTCAGAGGTCACAGCCCTAACAGCACGGGTCAGAGGTCACAGCCCTAACAGCACGGGTCAGAGGTCACAGCCCTAACGACACGGGTCAGAGGTCACAGCCCTAACAGCACGGGTCAGAGGTCACAGCCCTAACAGCACGGGTCAGAGGTCACAGCCCTAACGACACGGGTCAGAGGTCACAGCCCTAACGACACGGGTCAGAGGTCACAGCCCTAACGACACGGGTCAGAGGTCACAGCCCTAACAGCACGGGTCAGAGGTCACAGCCCTAACAGCACGGGTCAGAGGTCACAGCCCTAACAGCACGGGTCAGAGGTCACAGCCCTAACAGCACAGGTCAGAGGTCACAGCCCTAACAGCACAGGTCAGAGGTCACAGCCCTAACAGCACAGGTCAGAGGTCACAGCCCTAACAGCACAGGTCAGAGGTCACAGCCCTAACAGCACGGGACCGCAAGGGTTCGTACTCAAACTGGAAAACGAAATCCCAGGACTCATCAAGCACTACTTTTTTGTTTTTCAAGGACTGAGATCTCACTTCTCAAACTATTTATTTATTATCTTTTCATTTTCAAAACAAAAATAAACTAATAAAACAAAATGGTACAAATAAAGTGCAGCACATGCAATGACTGGAACTTTAACCAGAGAAAGGATATTATGACTAAGATATCGCTTTCCTTATTCAAACTGATTTATTCCCGTGAATATATGATTGAGCTGAAGAAGGAAAGCTGTATCATATACGTGTATATTAATATGAGCAATATCACACTCGTAGCCGTGTGAAATCCTCTATATCAGACGGGCTCCAGCGTCCATTCTGTGCGAAAAGATTGTTTTATCAATAAAATTAAACACTAATTTTACATATGTTGTGTTTCAATAACTCAAGCTCTTTCAGCATCTCTTCTTCAATACGGCTGTTCCAGGGGTTTTCCAGGACTTACATTCCAGAAACCCAAACGCATCACTTCCAGCCCCTGGAGCCTGGGCTCGGCTCATCTTACCTCCTGCTCCGGAAGGTTCTCCGCGATCTCGTTCTCGTCCACGACCTCGCCGCGCTCGCCCTTCTCCCGCTTGATCTTCTGGATGCGCTCTCGCTTGACGTTCCCGGCGCTGATCAGCACGCTCTTGAGCGCACGCAGGCCGAAGTCGTAGTGAGACTGAGACGACAGCTGCTCGTCACACAACCTGCAACACAGAGAGCACGGTTACGCTAGCAGCTCACACACGCTAGCAGCTCACACACGCTAGCAGCTCACACACGCTAGCAGCTCACACACGCTAGGAGCTCTCGCGGCTCGAGGGTCTGCGTACTTGAAGAAGGGCACGATCTTCTTGGCCAGGATCTCTGCGGTGCGGAAGCCCTGCGAGTAGAGCATGACCTGCGCGATCAGCTGCCGGTCCGGCTTGGTCATGGCCAGACTCCGGAAGAGCTTCTTCAGGTTATCCGGCAGGTTGGAGCGGCCGGCGTAC
>NC_137141.1:35742358-35774858 GCF_949319135.1 Squalius cephalus | reverse complement strand
ACATTACAGATTTGCGCAAAACTTTTGCGATATTTTCTAAACGTCGATAAAACTCTTGTGAAATGACGGCGTTTCCATTAACCGATGTCATGTGACTAAAACATCATTTTTTCTCCAATTCCAAAAATCATGGCACCGGATGTCGGCGAGTTCACGTATATCCCGGCCGCCGCACTAGCATCATCGCAGGAGACGCGGGCGCTAACAGTTCCTCACTCCGCTCTGCTTCAGGCTCTGGGTCAGTCATCTCTCTGAGGTCTAGAACCCAGTGTTCCTGCACTTTAGTCTTTTAGGAGTTTACATTTACATTTAGTAGATGCTTTTGTCCAAAGCGACTTACACATTAGGACTAAATTAAGCGAGTCATCGTGAAGAGGCAAGAACACAAGAAGTGCTAACACGAAACGCGAAGGTCAGGCATTGTTCGGAGTAGCACAAGCCGATGAGCGAGGGTTTAAAGGGAAGGGTAAGTGCTCACGGAAGAGACGGGTTTCAGTTGTCTTTTTAATGTTTAATAAAGATCTCGTCTTCTGCCCAATACCGCGCCTTCTTTCAGAATGATCTTTACCTACGTCAGGTGATGCTGTAAAAACTGTTTCCATTGCAGTTTTGTGAAATATTCATTTGTCGGATAGCCTGAAACTCCTCATGCGAGCGGAAACACTTGTTTGCCATATATGGGAGTTTTTGTGAAATTGACGCATTTCCATTGGCCGTATTTTCAATTCGCAGTTTCTAATAGCGCAATCTGCAGTGAACTGGCGCGCACTGACCGAAGGGCGACCCCCCGAGCCGGGCCTCCAGCGCCTGGGTCATGGTCAGGTAGCAGCGGTCCGTTAGCGGCGTCTGCACTAGCTTGTCCTGCACGCCCAGGTACTCGAAGCCGTAGTTGAACTTGGCGTTGGCCATCTGGATGGAGAGCTGCTGCAGGACGTCCGTCTGCTTCGGGTCGAAGTAGAAGCGCATCTGACTGAGCCACTCGAACGACTTCGGGTTGTCGATCTTGTTGCGGATCAGCGCTCGGGTCACGTCCCTCTGGTGCACCAGCTCCGTGATCTAGGAGGAAACACAGGTGTGCTTTCAGTTCCCATGAGCCAAAGTTTGAAAATACAAGTTACAACACATTTACATTACTGTTATAACTCCATATCTGTAGATCTATACATCCATCCATAGATCATTATCATCTCATTTTTGACTTTTTGTGGCTTTTGCATCAGAGGTATTTATATATATATATATATATATACACACACACTCACCTAAAGGATTATTAGGAACACCATACTAATACTGTGTTTGACCCCCTTTCGCCTTCAGAACTGCCTTAATTCTACGTGGCATTGATTCAACAAGGTGCTGAAAGCATTCTTTAGAAATGTTGGCCCATATTGATAGGATAGCATCTTGCAGTTGATGGAGATTTGTGGGATGCACATCCAGGGCACGAAGCTCCCGTTCCACCACATCCCAAAGATGCTCTATTGGGTTGAGATCTGGTGACTGTGGGGGCCATTTTAGTACAGTGAACTCATTGTCATGTTCAAGAAACCAATTTGAAATGATTCGAGCTTTGTGACATGGTGCATTATCCTGCTGGAAGTAGCCATCAGAGGATGGGTACATGGTGGTCATAAAGGGATGGACATGGTCAGAAACAATGCTCAGGTAGGCCGTGGCATTTAAACGATGCCCAATTGGCACTAAGGGGCCTAAAGTGTGCCAAGAAAACATCCCCCACACCATTACACCACCACCACCAGCCTGCACAGTGGTAACAAGGCATGATGGATCCATGTTCTCATTCTGTTTACGCCAAATTCTGACTCTACCATCTGAATGTCTCAACAGAAATCGAGACTCATCAGACCAGGCAACATTTTTCCAGTCTTCAACTGTCCAATTTTGGTGAGCTCGTGCAAATTGTAGCCTCTTTTTCCTATTTGTAGTGGAGATGAGTGGTACCCGGTGGGGTCTTCTGCTGTTGTAGCCCATCCGCCTCAAGGTTGTGCGTGTTGTGGCTTCACAAATGCTTTGCTGCATACCTCGGTTGTAACGAGTGGTTATTTCAGTCAAAGTTGCTCTTCTATCAGCTTGAATCAGTCGGCCCATTCTCCTCTGACCTCTAGCATCAACAAGGCATTTTCGCCCACAGGACTGCCGCATTCTGGATGTTTTTCCCTTTTCACACCATTCTTTGTAAACCCTAGAAATGGTTGTGTGTGAAAATCCCAGTAACTGAGCAGATTGTGAAATACTCAGACCGGCCCGTCTGGCACCAACAACCATGCCACGCTCAAAATTGCTTAAATCACCTTTCTTTCCCATTCTGACATTCAGTTTGGAGTTCAGGAGATTGTCTTGACCAGGACCACACCCCTAAATGCACTGAAGCAACTGCCATGTGATTGGTTGATTAGATAATTGCATTAATGAGAAATTGAACAGGTGTTCCTAATAATCCTTTAGGTGAGTGTATACATATATATATATGTGGACTGCACGATATTGAAGAAAAATTCTATAACTCATTAAATAATGCGACACACACACACACACACACACACACACACACTCACCAGATGCTCCAGCTTCCTCCTGCGCAGCGGCGGCTGCTCCATCAGGACGGTGTCCGCTAGCAGGTTTAGCGTCGCCTCCACGTTCACTAGCACGGCCTGAAGCGGGTCCATGTTCTCGGCGCCGGCGATCGTGGTCAGCGCGTTCTCCACGTTCTCGGACCAGTCGATCTGGGTCGACAGAACCACCAGCTGGGCCTGAACGCAGCGGAGGCGGGGTTTAGAGGTCATTTAGACGCCGGCCGCGTCTCAGGCTACGTTCAGTCAGTCCAAATCCGATTATTGTGCATATCCGATTGGAATCAGATCAGAATTAGCTCAAATAAAATAAGCTTAAAACAAATAAAGAACCCATGTAGGAGAATAGCTATTATGCGCAAATATCGTGAAACTCTGAATATTCGTGCAGTGAGCGCATGTCATGTCTTGTGACATATAGACGCGCACATCACCCCGATCACATGATTAGCGTTCATGTAAACACTACACTCAGTGTGGACGTCAATAATCTCAGATTCCAATCGGATTCACAAATAACCGTATGTGGACTGACAGTGTGAACGCAGCAGAGACGGGTTCAGAGGTCATGTGTCGTGAGGTCACCTGGTATCGGTCGATCCAGCTTAGGTATGTGCTCAGGTCGATGCCGCTGCCCTTGTTGAAGGCGGCCACCTCCGTCACGGACTCGGCTAGCAGCTTAGCTAGCGTCACACGCATCTCGCGCTCCACCAGCGTCAGCCACTCGTTGATCTTCGGATGCTCCGTGATGGACACGGCAGTCTTGTAGAACACCTGGACACAGCAGCACAGCACTGAGCGGGCCTGAGCCGAACACTGAGCGGATCATCACTGAGAGCTTTACTCGTCCTCCCCTCGGGACACTTTCACCCCAAACTCGTTTTTTTAAAGAACTTTGAGTGTTCATCGGAGGGTCTAAGACCACAGGACTTTTGTCGCACTTGAAACATGAATACACACACAAAAACAATTTTTTTTTATGGATTCGGGGAGTTTTGTGGTTGAAATTTAAAAAAAAGTAACAAATCCTTCCCTCTCGGCTCAAGCTGACCCCTCAGGAATTAATGGAATGTGAGGAATGCTTCAGTACACACAGAAAAAGATAAAAATGCTCAAAATTTAAACTAAAAATGCTAAAACTTCACCAAAAAATTATTTTATAATGTCTACATGTGCATCTGAATGATTTCTGAAGAGAACTGACTTTAGGACCCAGAGGAACAGCTCGTTTACTCCATATAGAGATATAAAGCCATCTAGAGTCATGAAATATCATCTTATATTATTATATTCCTCAAGAGATCGGCAAAGACTCCCAATGTAAGATATTTAGAGCTGAAATAAAAGAGTTATGCATGAAATTGAGTTATTCTGAATTTAAGTTGAAAGATTGTGAGGAATGTTTCTAAATTAATATTATTTCTTGATCAAATCTAGTACTTTAAAAGGTAAATAAAAAAATAAAACTGCATTAAAAAATGAAATGAAATGAGCTTTCTTCTGGACAAATAAAGTGAAGTATAATCTTAGGGCTTCGGGTCACTTTGACCCGTGAGGGGAAGGATCTGAATAAAGCACTATCTGAACAGGCTAGTCATGTGTGGGCTAGCACGCGCGCACCTCCTCTCCCTCGCGGGACGAGATGCCCAGGACCTCGGTGCTGTCCTCGTTCAGAAGGATGCTGGACACTCCCGCGAACATCTTCTTGAAGTGCTTCTGCAGCTTGGCCACGTTCTTACTGTTGCCGATGATCTCCAGCAGATCTTCATCGCCCACGAAGTAGAACCTGCAGGACACAGCAGCGAGCGTTTAACGTTAGCGGGACATGGCGACACAACCAATATATTTGCAGAGCAATAACTATTAATGCACAATTCTGAAAGCAGTTTCTGTGTCCCTAACTCGTCGGCTAACCCTTCCTAGACATCACTTTAACTAGCGCTCACTCTGTCAGCTGCCTTCAGTCCTGCGTCACATGACCTTCAGTTCATTTAGCCAACCGGTCCTGTTTGTGTTTAGTCAGGCTTAGGTTGATGAGACGTCTGGGAACTTTGTGTTTGTTTGAGTCATGGGTTTTAATGGTGAGACTTTTGTTTTTGTAATCATTTGTATTTAGATTTATCGGCCAATACACCGGCTTTCAAATATAAAGAATTATCGGTATTGGCCAAAATGTCCATATCGGTGCGTCCCGAACCCTCCCCTCAGTTCTGGCTAAAGTGAACACTAATCAAACCCAAACTAAACTAACGATCATCTGTTCTCTGCTGGGTTTCATTCCCATGATCCTCTCGTCTACTGAACGGCTGACCTGGGGAAAGACGAGCGCTCTCTCTCCAGATATTCTCCCAGTGCCTTCTGGATCTTTCCCAGCAGATCAGCCAGTCTCTCCAGCGACCTCTGAACCCCCTGGATGTTCAGGACGTCCATGACCAGAGGAGACTTGGTCACCTTCTTCATCAGAGCCAGAAACTCTGTGCTGATGCTGTAAACACACGGGTCACATGTTCAGTCCGCAGCCTGAGATCTGCAGCACACTGGTGTAATGGCTGTGTTTGACCTCTGACCTCTGGAAGCGCTGGGTCTCCACGGGGAGCAGGTGTTTGATGTCTGCGCTGCCGGTGAAGATGCCCTCCAGGTAAACCCAGCGGCGCTGCACGTCGATCCACACGTCGAACAGCGCCATGATGCGGTTGAGTTTGTCCTCCCAGCTCAGAGCGTCCTCCTCGAACACCTGACGAGAGAGATCGGGTTATCTAGCGCCAGGCCTGAGACGCTCTTACAAAACTACAAACATCATACAAATACAATACATCCAAGCAAACAGATTCAGATTATTTTATTTAATGCCATGTCAGCATTCAAAGCTGATTTCATGGCAAAAATAAAATTACAAAAATACAAATATCATATAATTCCAAACAAACACAAGTCATGTGATCACCCGCGGAGAAACCAGCGCTATCAGAGCGCAGACGCGGCTAGCAGATGCTGTTCATTTCTCTGCGGTTCCATTCGCCATTTAGAGTCACATTTCAATTCTATATTGAATTGAACTTTGGAATCGAATCATGACCCAAAGAATCGATCTGAATCGAGTCGAGTCGCGGGATTGCAGAAGATTCCCAGCCGTACCGAGAGTGGGAACGCTGGAACGACGAGCTGGAGTCAGAGTTACCTTGTAGTACGGGGAGAGCTTCATGGCAGACACGCTGTTGATGTGCTCCTTGACCCGGTTGAACAGGTCGTCCCATCCACGAATCAGACGGCACTTGTTCTGATAGTTGACCAGATCGAGCTCGTACGAGTTCCACACCTCACGGATCTGCAGGCCAGAGGACACACACAGCGTCTCAACACAGCGTCGGGGAACTCATGTTGCGTAATCAGATTACCTTTTCAACTACTTATTACTTTACTACTAAATTTACAACAAAATATCTGAGTTACTTTTCACATTTATTGACTGACAACTCTCTTGTCCTCATGTCGAGACAAATGGAAGTGCAGAGGTGGTGTGTGTGTGTGTGTGTGTGTGTGTGTGTGTGTGTAAACATGATGTTATTGTAGTTCTACACTAAATGGTGTGTGTGCATTTACTCCTCTCACTTGCACAAAAAAAGAATTATTCCTCAAAATGAATAAAACCAGTGAAATGCAGAATCAGAATAATACGCAAACCTCCAATAACTAAATATGTTCAATAAAACATACATTTTTATGCATTTAATCTCACTTTATTGACCAATGTACTTGATTCTGAGCTTCGATGATTCAGCTAAACCATGAGAAACCATTTCCTCTTCCTCGAGTGAATCTACATTTCCTTCAGTATGAGGATTATTATTATTATTATTTCACTTTTGGTGTGAAAAGGTCTTTACATTTGTCCAAAAATGTAGCTTTTTTGTTATAAAAAAAAACAAGCCCAGCCCAGATGGGAAAAAGTAACGCAATTAAAGGGAGTAACACAATATTGTATTGCATTACTTTTCTCAGTAACTTCCCCAACCCTGCTTTTGTGTGTCTGGTGTGTGTGTGTGTGTGTGTGTGTGTGTGCGTGCGTGTGTCTGGTGTGTGCGTGTGTGTGTCTGTGTGTGTGTGTGTGTGTGTGTGTGTGTGTGTGCGTGTGTCTGGTGTGTGCGTGTGCGTGTGTGTGTGTCTGGTGTGTGTGTGTGTCTGGTGTGTGCGTGTGTGTGTCTGTGTGTGTGTGTGTGTGTGTGTGTGTGTGTGTATGTGTGCGTGTGTCTGGTGTGTGCGTGTGTGTGTGTCTGGTGTGTGTGTGTGTCTGGTGTATGTGTGTGTGTGTGTGTGGTGTGTGTGTGTGTGTGTGTGTGTGTGTGCATGCGCGCGTGCGTGTGTGCGTGTGTGTGTGTGTGTCTGGTGTGTGTGTGTGTCTGGTGTATGTGTGTGTGTGTGTGTGTGTCTGGTGTATGTGTGGTGTGTGTGTGTGTGTGTGGTGTGTGTGTGTGTGTGTGTGTGTGTGGTGTGTGCGTGTCGGTGTCTGTCTGTGTGTGTGTCTGTCTGTGTGTGTGTGTGTGTGTGTGTGTGTGTGTGTGTGTGTGTGTGTGTGCGTGTGTGTGTGTGTGCGTGTGTGTGTGTGTGTGTGTGTGTGTGTGAGATCACCTGTTTGAGGAACTCCTCGAGGGCCATCTCCCCCTGCGCCACCAGCAACACGTCCTTCACCACCATCTCGTTCTTCTGCAGGTCCACGTCCCAGATCTGGCCCAGGGTCAGCTCCGACAGGACCCAGTTCACATGCAGGCGCTTCATCAGCTGCTTCCAGTGCCGGTCCTTCAGCGCCTCCGACTTCAGCTCGATCACCAGCATGTTCACCTGCACATCAGCAAGTCATTTTTAATGAACATTAAAACTTTATAAAACTGATCCGAGATCAGGTATAAATCATACAGAAACTGGTTCACAGAGATCATCTCCCCCAAGTGGCGAACCACTGAAATTAGCAAAACTTTTAGAAACCGTAAAGACGTAACAAAGCCTTGTTTCCTGAAATCATGTGACTTTGACAGTTTGAAACCCGCTCTAAATCACTGGTTCAAAACAATGCAAAGGTTTCAGCGTTTCCTCACTAGCATGAGCGTCTGCTAGCGTGCAGGACCGGCTCACCTTCATGTAGCCTTTGAGCAGCCGCTGCACGTACTCGTACGAGGCGTACTGGCGCAGGCGAGCGGGGAAGTTCTTCAGCTGGTTCAGGAGCCCGTCCAGATTCTGGCGCAGCTGTAGGGAACGAGAGCACGAGTCAGTGAAGCTAGCGCTCGGACACGCGTGTCAAGCGCTACGACAGGGGCGCGGCTAACCTTGCGCGGCTGCACTGAGACCCACGGCTGCTCCTTCATCTGGTCGATCTGCTCCCACACCTTCGACAGCTCGGACCACACGCCCTTCAGATCCTGCAGCTCCTCCAGCGCCACCTGACAAACGGCACACACACGTTAGCAGAGCGCTACGAGGCGCCGGACAAACGGCACACACACGTTAGCAGAGCGCTACGAGGTTTTGTCCGTCCTTCTGTTAGACTGTCTCACACATGAATTATGTTGAATATCTGTCAGCTGTTAAATTTAACTACACAATTAGATAATACCAGTTTAGCTCAACCAATCACCAAGCAATGCTTCATTGTGTTCAGTCTGTGTGTGAAAAGAGCATTAGCAATTAAAGAAAACACACTTCAGCAAAACATGATCAGCTCAAAGTGTCCCAATCATTTCTGCTCCCAGTGTTTGTAAATGTCACTGGTAGTCACTGTCTGAAAGATGTATAAAGAAATATACAAAAATTATTGACACCAGATATAATTGTGGTTTGACTATCATAACCTTTCACTCCTATAAACATGGTGAAAAAATATGTGTGTTCTGTGTGTTGACAGTGTTTTCTGAATCATGGAGAGATAAAAAGAGAAATCCAGAATCCCCACCGTAAAAACCTTTACCTTTAATATGTCTCAGAAATAAAACAAGAATTATGAACCAGAATGATTATGAGCGACCCTCGTTTGTGTCCGCAGTAGCACAGGTGTGTGTAGCGATGCCCTCACCTGCACCCTCTCCTCGCTGCTGCTCAGCAGACCCGTGTCCGTCAGCTCCAGCGCCTCCTTGGCCTTCGCACAGTTCTCCCGGTCATCCTTCAGGCGCCCGAACTTGCCCTCGTAGATAGTGAGCGACTGCAGCGCCTCCTCTGGACGCAGACTGCCCTGCAGACACACACACACACACACTCAGAGGAGAACACTGACCACCCCTTCACCTGCCCTGAGACACACACACACACTCAGAGGAGAACACTGACCACCCCTTCACCTGCCCTGAGACACACACACACACACACACTCAGAGGAGAACACTGACCACCCCTTCACCTGCCCTGAGACACACACACACCCACACACAGGACACCTGAACACCCCTTCACCTGCCCTGAGACACACACACACACACACACAGGACACCTGAACACCCCTTCACCTGCCCTGAGACACACACACACACACACACAGGACACCTGAACACCCCTTCACCTGCCCTGAGAGACACACACACACTCATAGGACACCTGAACACCCCTTCACCTGCCCTGAGACACACACACACACACACACACACACACACACACACACACACACACACACACACACGTACCCCCCCCCACACACACACCCCCACACACACCCCCCCACACACACACACAGGACACCTGAACACCCCCACACGTACCCCCACTGGTTTGGTCTTCTCCCAGTCGGACAGCAGGTCAGTGGTGCGGTTCTCCACGGCCCGGTCCTCCTGCACGATCTTCATCTGGAGGTTGGCCACCTGCTGCTGAATGGCAGTGTCCTTGCGCTTCATGATGTCACTGAAGGCGCCCCACTCCCCCTCGATGTTGTCGATGTAGAGCCAGGAGGGCGGGAACTGGAAGCGCTGCTTCTCCAGCAGACGCTGGCCGTTGCGGAACACCTGCACGGACCAGAGGCTTCAGCGGCATCATCACACACACAGACGTACACACCTAGCCCAGCTCGCTGCACTCACATCCACTTGCTTCTCGAACTGCTTGATCTTGCGCTTGAGCGTCTGCACGTACGTGATGAAGGTGACGGCGTCAGAAGTGCTGGCCGTGTCCACCGAGTGCTGCTCCAGTTCTTGACGAGACTGGAAGACCGTAGAAAAGTTCAGACTAACTCAAAGAGCACATAAACATGTTTCCCATGAGCGCGAGCGCGACACACACCTTGGAGATCTGAGAGTGGAAGTCCTGCATGTTGTTGCCCAACATCTGTCCAAACTTACTGAGCACCTCCTTATGCCACGAGTCGTACTTCAGATTCACCTTCGACTGAACCTACATCACACCATAAAATAAACACTTTTAGAGAGTAACACAATATTGTAACATTACTTTCCATAAAAACTAACTAGTTGTTACCTTGATAAGGAGTAAACCAGTATTGTAACGCATTACTTTGCATAAAAATTAATGTACTTAGGTACTTTTTATGAAGTAACAATATTGTAACATTACTTACTATAAAAAGTAACATAATTTGATACTTTATGAAGTAATGCAATATTGTAACATTACTTTCCATAAAAGTAACTAAGTAACATAATTTGTTACTGTTAATGAAGTAACAGTTTTGTAACACATTCCTTTCCATAAAAAGTGATGTAATGAGTAACTCTCTTAAGGGAGCAACAGCGATAGTTTAAGCCAGAAACCTCACGACTGAACTGAGCCGCTATCCTCTGACCTTGCCGTAGTCTATGATGACCGGTCCGAACTCTTTCCTGGTTTCTGCGTTGTCAAACGTTCCCCGTGCTTTGCGGATCTGCACCAGCAGCGCCTGCCACTTGTTGAGATCTTCTCCCAGACGGTTGTAGATGTTCTCGGGCTGCATGTCCCACAGACACTGGTACTGCAGCCACACCTGCGGAGCACACGGGGTCAGTCACACGGTTCGGGTGTGGACACAGCACACTCGCTCACTCAAAGGGAAGACGCTACCTTGACGTACTGCTCCACCTCGGAGACGTTCTCCTTCACAGCGTTATACGCCTCCTCCAGTGCAGACGGACCGTCAGGCATTCGGGTCAGAGCGTTCCTGTAGAACTTCTCCTCTTCGGATAACTCGTAGTGAACCCCGACCTGTTTAAAGAGCAAACATTAGCGCAGGTGCGGGACACTGACAGCGAACGCAGAGCAAACACAAACCTGATATCTCTGACTCTGGATTCTGGGCAGAGACAGAATGACCATCTTCCAAGCAAACATTTCCTGGTAGAGCCGGTAGCGGCAGTCCTCAATCGGCGGGTTCAGATAGATGACCTGGTTTGTGATCCTCAATTCATGGATGACATTCTGTTTGGACAAAGAAAAGAGTTCAGAGTGAAGTTAGGGATCATCAGTGTCATTGTAGCTGGCGTATATGATATCTCACTGCACTGACACTACCAGACGAGAATGAAACTGGAACTGAATTGATCTGAATAATAAAATTAGAATTTGCATCATTGACTGCTATAATTTCCTGTTTCTTACGGTGAATCTGCTTTGTATAAAGCGCTATAGAAATAAAGCTTGACTAGATGAGCTCAAAACTCCACAACAGTGTCTTGCCTTGATCTTGGGGTCTCCTCCAGGCTTGTGACTGAGTTGAGGGGCTTCCGTGTCCATGTCCACATCAGCCTTGTCCTCCATCTGTCCCCGGAGAACCTGCGTCCAGGCCTTGAGCCCCGCCTGCAGACGCACCCCGAGGATACGCTCGATCTACGGACGAAACGCTCACAGTGAGTGACACGACCCGCGGACAGACCAGCAGAGCTCGCCTCCATGTCCAGTTAGGGTTAGAGTACGAGTGCAGGTTAAGGTCATAATTAACACAAGTAACATAATTTGTTGCTTTTTAATGAAGTAGCGCAGTATTGTAACGCATTACTTTGCATAAAAAGTAATGTAATTAGTTACTTTTTAATGAAGTAACAATATTGGTAACATACCATAAAAGTAACTAATTGTTACAATTTTAATGAGTAACACAAAATTGTAACATTGCTTTCCATAAAAAGTAACAGAGATATAATGATACTTTTTTATGAAGTAACGCAATATCGTAACATTACTTTCCATAAATATTTTACTAATTGTTACCATTTTAAGGAGTAACAATACTTTCCATAAAAAGTAACTAAGACACATCATGATACTTTATGAAGTAACTCAATATCGTAACATTATTTTCCATAAAAAGTAACTAATTGTTACCATTTTAAGGTGTAACAAAATTGTAACATTACTTTCCATATAAATAAACTAAGTAACATAATTAGTTACTTTTTAAGAAGTACTGCAACACTGTAACGCGTTACTCTCCATGAAAGGTGGCGTAATGAGTGGCTCACCTCGATGTCCAGCTTGTTGACCCAGATGGGCAGATTGGAGTACGAGTGCAGGTTCAGGTCATCGACGGCCTTCTGGATGCGGTTGAGGATCTCGGTGAACATCTTATGCTCGTACATGCAGGTTTCAAGCGAACGCACCTCCAAATCAATCTTCTCCTCCAGCAGAAGAAGATCATCCACCTAAGAGGGAAATACCCACAAGTCAACATGCCATTCACATCTCCCTTCACCCTGACAGTAAATGCAGTATTTACACTACCACTGTATTTATACGACTGTATTTATGTTTTTACAAGGAATGATTCTGATTCGCTGATATCAATTATTCATTTCTTTTAAACTCTATCATGAGCGTTTGCGTTCTGATCTTGGTCACTGTGAACTGAATTAAAGTAATAAATGACAAAAACACTCTACAGTATGGAAGCTCGATTGGTAACAAAAGGTAAGTGCAACTATCTCAGTTTAAACTTTTTAACTCGCAATTCTGAGAAAGCAAAAGTCAGAAATATGTGATAAAAAGTCACAATTAACCTTTTTGAACTGATGAACTGTAGGCTGATGAACTGATAATGAAATAAGAACCAAAACATTTATTTGCATACATTTTTTTTTATTTTTTTTTTTTTAAATAGGCCTAATTGAAAAACTAGGTTTACACAAAAAGTATCCGTATTAGGTTTCACTATAATCACAGATTAGGCCTACAAATCTTAATAGCAAATCGGTTTCCGGGTTTTTTTTTGCGTCATCAACATTTGACTGAGCTCTCAGAGCGAATCATTGGTGAAATCGAATATCGATCAGTGTCTTTCTAAAGGCTTCTGCTTAAATACTTGCACATCGTGACCATCTAAACAAGCTTGAAAACGTTCTTTACCCTAACTTTGATGAATATTAGTCAAAAATGCAAGCAATAACAATAACGTGTGTGTGTGTGTGTGTGTGTGTGTGTGTGTGTGTGTGTGTGTGTGTGTGTGTGTCCAAACGCCTGATTGGTGCTCTAGGTTTCCTGGTCTCGGGTTGGTCGACCTTTTCTTGGATTGATTGATTATTTTATTTAATGCCATGTCAGAATCTAAGGCTATTTTCATGGCAAAAATTAAATTACAAAAATACAAATATCATTTAAATTCAATGAAGCCAAGCAAACAAACAACAAGTCATATATATATATATATATATATATATTTTAAATTAACATATGATTAAAAATCCAAAACCTTTTCAGGTATAATCTTACTAAAGTACTTAAGTGAAATAACTTCATAGTAGAGCATTCTGCTTGTATTAAACCCAGGACAGTCCAATAAAATATGTTTAACAGAGAGGGGAATCTCACTAAACATGCACAGAGTTGGCTCTCCACCTTTAAGCAAAAAAAGCCCAAGTCAAACTAGTATGACCTATACGACCTCTGGATCAGATTACCTTCTCTTGGAAGTTGAAGACGGTCTCCGCCAGCCGCTGGACGTACGGGTCGAGCTTGTAGGACTCCCAGACGAGCGAGATGCCCTCGGTGACGAGCGCCTGCACCTCCTTCTTCAGGCCGGCCACGAGCAGCGAGATGGAGGTGCGCTCCTCCACCTTCTCACAGGTGCGCTCGTACGTGCGCACGCTCTCGATGAGTGAGATGGCGAACGGGTACAGCTGGTTAGCCTGATGGGCTTTGTTGACGATGGCTAGCGGCACGCGGAAGCTCAGCCACTTCAGGTTGCGCACCTCTTTGGAGAGCGTGATGATCTCGGGGAGGAAGTTGACCTTGAGCTTGAGCACGGTGCCGGTGCGGCCGCGAGCGCGCGTGTTCTCGATGGTGAAGATGCGGCCCGACACGCCCAGGTTGCGCTGCTGCACCTTCCGGGCCCAGTCGTCGAAGATCTCCTGCGTGTTGAGCTTCGCGCGGAAGCTGTCGCCGTCCTGCTTGAGCTTCAGACCCTCCACATGGTTCTCCCAGCCCTTCCCGAGCACGTCCTCCACGCGCTTCATGTAAGCCGTGAGCTGCCGGTCGATCTGCTTGGCCCAGATGATGGAGCCGGAGACGGGCGGCAGGTCGCGCACGTGGCTCATCTTGCAGGACTGGCTCTGGGGATACTGCACCTTGAACTTGTCGTGCAGAGACTCGATGTCGTCCTTGACGCGCTGGATGAGCTGCGTCTGGTACTCCCGGATGGCCCCGCGGATGTGCGGGCGCACGAACAGGGCGTTGAAGCGGGAGAAGATGCGGAACATCTCGTTGGCGTTCTTGGCGGTGCCCAGCTGGTCGCGCAGGCGGGCCGTGATGCGCGTCTCCACGCGGTCGATGCGCTCGTCGTAGCGCTTCATGGCCGCCTCCCACGCCTCCATCCCCTCCTTGGAGACGTCCAGGCCGTCGACCTCCTTCACGTTCTCGTACGCCAGGTTGACCTCCTCGATGGCGTTAGCGTCCGCAGCGTCGAACAGAACCTCGGCCACCTTCAGATCGGCCGGCTCTGCGGTCTCTCCCTGGGCATGCTGGGACACGGCAGACACCTGCAAAGTCAAGAGCAGGCAAAGTCATGCGCAATAACAACATGCCGGATGTAGAACACTTGAATTTAATTAATTATACCCATATTCACACGATATAGAACATTTTTAACGTTCGCAAAGTAAATTCAAATTCAGTGTCACACCTACTCAGACAGTGTGTGATTCTGGACGCACCGCATGTCTTTACGTCACATTATTAGCTTTTATACGACTGATCATTCAGCTCAGACTATGGGAAATCCAAAGGTGAGCTTCTACTTCACATCTAATGACACTATTGTCTGCTTACAGCTGAACTGAACTGTTTAACTGATGAATTTTGTAACATCAACACAGTAATTGATCTGAAGAACGACTAAAAAGACAATACAGCTGAATCTGAATTCATCTCATATCTAATGTTTGCATCATTGATTGTTTATTACTGTGAAGCTGCCATGACACCTGTAGTCTGTGCTGTATAAAGCGCTGTAGAGATAAATACCCAAACCTTTGAGCTCATTTAAATGTTAATGTTCATATTAATAGAAACTCTTGTCGTGTCAGAGGCGTGCAGACTGCGCACCTGAGGCCGGAGCACGCGCACGATGACGGCTCGCAGCTGCTCGTGCTGACGCCTGAAGCGCCTCATGTGGTCCAAGCGGGCCTGCAGCTTCCGGTGCGCGGGACTCAGACGCCACACCATCTTCAGGTTCTCCTCCCTCTTCCTCTTCACGATGTCCCTCAGGAGCACCTGCAGCTTCTCGTACTCGTCCTCCCACGTCTGGAAGACCTCGAAGCACGCCACCATCACCTGTGGAGGAGCAGAGGAGCGTGAGCGAGGCCTGAGCGAGCGTCGAGGAGCACTTACACTGGGGACGGTAAAGATTTTCCCACCGGTTAATCGATGTGTGACAACACCGGTAATACCGGTCTCACCAGCGGGGGCTTTTAAATCGCTAATTTGAAAGCGAAACTAAAATGTGCACGTCCGCACGGGGATTCATGACGGTGCGGAGCTCTATTCTGCTCGCTCCGCGGCCGTGGACACACACCGTTATTAATGCCTGTGCGCATTTTAGTTTCGCTTTTAAATTAGCGCCATTTCGGGGGTGGATTGCTTGAATGGTGAGTTCATCAGCCTATTATTCTCAATGAAAAACAACAACAAAACAGTGCAATGACAAATTCGCTCAAATAGGCGATTTTACATTTCGCTTCGACACCAAATACTCCGGCATCATCTTGTCAGTCAGATCCTCGCTCTCGTGATTAATGAGATCTGACTCCTGTTGCTGATCTGAGCGGCGACACTCGTTCGGCTCACGGTTTATCAAGCACACACGTTCAGTTTTTAATTGTAGTGTCGGTTCTCTAACCAAACTAAATGCTTTTATTATTGAAAATAAAAATAAAAATCAAATCGACGGTGGACAAGTGAGAACCAGTGTTGCTTCTGAACACCGACTATCGTAGCAAGCCTAGCTCGGACCGGGTCGTACCTTCTCGAACTCCTCGTAGGCCACGTGCATGAGCTTGCGAGTGCCCAGCACTTTGAGCAGCTGGGAGCTCAGGTCTCGGGAGATGGCCTCCACCAGGCGCAGCGCTCGCTGGATGGGGTATTTGGTGTTGCGGATCTTGCGAAGGTGAGTGAAGATGGCCACCAGCGCCTGCCGGATCTTGTCGAGTTCGGTGGCCGACAGCAGGTCATTGAGGGGGAAGTCCTTCATCAGGGGGTTGTAATCGTTCACCGTCTCCACAGCCTGCTTTAGTCCTGAGAGACACACGCACACAAGCGTTAGACACGAGGAGCGGGCCTGCAGCTGTGCGTCATTTTAGTTATGGAGTTTTCTACCGATTATTCAGATTTAAAAAAAAAAAAACCACATATGTACATTATGTTTTATAGCAAAAGCCTGCAGAGGCGCCTGGTGTTAGTTGCTGTTACTCTACAGGCATGATCAAATCCTGGTTTAATATTGGCCAAACACCATTTAATTCAAATGTCCACTTAATCTTTGTCACAATTTTTTATATTTTGTCACTTCTGTACGATAGAAATGCAACAGTCGCTGTAATTTCTTGAACAAAACATGTGCGCATCAAAACATGCAAACTCAGACCGAAGGGTTGAACTTATTTTGAAATCGCAATGAACAACAATTCGCATATTTAGAAACATATTTATGTATTCTCTTGTGTTGGCGCAGATTTACAAACGAGTTACGTTACAAATCTTGTGAAATGGCACACACTGCGTTCCCAGATGAACGTTACACGCACACACGCACACACGCACACACGCACACACGCACACACGCACACACGCACACACGCACACACGCACACACGCACACACGCACACACGCACACACGCACACACGCACACACACACACTCACACACACTCACACACACTCACACACACTCACACACACTCACACACACTCACACACACTCACACACACTCACACACACTCACACACACTCACACACACTCACACACACTCACACACACTCACACACACTCACACACACTCACACACACTCACACACACTCACACACACACACTCACAGCACGCAGAGATGGAGTTTGAGAAATGCATATAAATGATGACAGTGCAACTATGAGACACAAACCACGTCCGACTTTTTGCGTTCCCGAATGCACGTTACTGGAACCCTAAACACACATGCAGAGGCTGAGTGTGTGTGAGCAGCGTTACTGTGAACGAGCTGAGGGACTCTAACATCTGTAATCTGCACATGTACATAATTAAAGCGTCCGCGTCCGGTATTATTACTCGACACGGGTAAGTGGAGTGGGGGAGTGTTTTAAGTGGAGCGCTGGACTTGAAGGGTCACCTGTGTCTGTGTCGAAGCTGACGGTGGCGTGGAAGCGTTTGCCGTGTTTGAGGATGTCGAGGGTGAGCAGGACCTCGGGACTCTCCCGCTTCTCCTGGATCCGGTTGAGCGCTCGCTCCAGGTTCAGCCAGAAGCTGATCTCCTGCAGGGCCGTTCCTGAGGCCGGGTCTCGGTCCAGCTTAGTCACCTGCACACACACAGCAGCACAAACATCAAACAGCTGCACACACACCTCAAACAGCTGCACACACACCTCAAACAGCTGCACACACACCTCAAACAGCTGCACACACACCTCAAACATCTGCACACACACCTCAAACATCTGCACACACACCTCAAACAGCTGCACACACACCTCAAACAGCTGCACACACACCTCAAACAGCTGCACACACACCTCAAACATCTGCACACACACCTCAAACAGCTGCACACACACCTCAAACAGCTGCACACACACCTCAAACAGCTGCACACACACCTCAAACAGCTGCACACACACCTCAAACAGCTGCACACACACCTCAAACAGCTGCACACACACCTCAAACATCTGCACATAGGGGTGTGCCGGTTTCAGAATTGGTGATGACAGTCAAATGTGACGGTTCGTAACATAACCGTCGTCGGGGGGAGGGGGGAGGGGGGGGGTTTGCGACGTTCGTCTGTTATATGACAACTTAGTTTGAATAAAATTAATATTTGTGTAGTGTTCAATGTTGTTATCAATAGAGATACGCGGATGGGGTATTATTTCATCCGCAACCACATCACATAACTCATCATCCGCACCAACGTTTTTTGACCAGATTTCAAAGCCGCACCCGCCCGCCATCCGCTGAGTGTTCTGCGGTCTATGGACGATGCAATGCTCTGCTGATGCGAGCCACAAGAAAGCCCATGTCTGTTCTAGAAAGGATGCAGCAAAGATATCTAATGCTAATGTATGAGGCATACGCTGAGATTCATTCATTTATGATGAGATGCGCTCTAGTTCACAATGCAAGTGAACGCGGCGTGCCGACGCCTCCATGTCACGGTTATTATATTGTCTCCTATGCTTTTTATTTATTAAATACATGCAATTGGTTGATGAAACATTTATTAAAATTAAGATACAATTTGTACAAAACGAAATTCGCTTTAAAGAAAGGCTTTCTACAAAGCAAAACTTAATGAAGTGGTAAAAACCATGTCTCCCGATTGCAAATGTTCATTGCTAATGTTTATTATTGCAAATGTTTTTCATTTGTTTAATAAATCTCATAATGATGGCACATCACTATATCATAGCTTTTATTTCTATCTCAAATGATTGGCGGTCGGTCAGGGGGTACTTGACAAAGAATCAAATACAGTTGGAAACGACGTAGACCATTAATGACACAGACTGTTAACATTTGTTTTTAATTAGTATTTAAACATTCTCTATGATAAAAAATGTTTGTAAAAAATATTTTAATAACACGGTTTTGGCGGTTATAGAGATCTAATGACGGTGTTCAACTATAACCGTCGGTCTCACGGTTATATACTAACCATCACAGCCCTACACACACACCTCAAACCACACCATTTCTGTTTACACACAGTTCACCCAAAAATCACTCGCTCTTGCCTTTTCAAACTTTCGAAACACAAAAAGGTATTTTTAATGAAATCGGAGAGATCCACTGAAAGTCTATTTCTCCAAAACTGACGCTTAAAAATGCTGAACACACAGATTTGGTAAGCGGACGCTCAAAGCCTTCTGGACCCATGAGAACCAGCGAGGCTCAATCCTGCACGTCGCGCAGCGCTTTGAGCTTCTGTTTCCCACATCACTCTGAACATGCAGCATCAGTCTGGATGGAACCACATGAGGGGGAGTATTAGAGGACAGACTGATGACCCTGTAAAGCCTGACTTATGAAATATTATTCAGAAAAAGCTTTTTTTTTTTATGAAACAGTTTATTGATCTTTTAGTAAAAATATTTTTTAAACCCTGTGTTCTTAGTTGAGTATAATATTTGATTCATCAGGCTTTTATGGCTCATATAGTGAGAATATAGAGGAAAAACAGCTCAAATTTATTGCGAGGCTTAAACTGAGCAAAAATATGCAATTTGGTGCAGATGCTGATATTTATAAGGGCAAAAAGGACGATGAAAATCTGATGCTCGTAATGTAAAAATCAATGAGATCTTTATAACAGACTCTGACATAAAATGTATTTAAACATCAGTCGTCACTCTATATCTGCTAACAATGCATGTTTCTCATGTGTAAGTCGCTCATTAAGCCTTTAAAACCCATGTTTAGATTTCCTTTGATTGCCATTAATGCTGGACGACAATGTGTATCAGATCAAATCAAAAAAAAAGAAAGAAGAGGCTTTAAAACTGATCTGATGCATGAATGAATGAGTGATGAATATGTCTGAAACTTCTCTAAAGACCGTCAGCTCACTTCAATGTTATTTCAATAGAATCTTTCTTTATGTTTCCTGATAAAGCAGTGAGCCGTTACCGTGGAAACCGCTGTATCTCCTACAGCGCCTCCTGCTGGTGCTCTTTATAAACACTGCAAACCTGGATTAGCACTAGTGTGGATTCTTCTACAATATTCACTCACGACAGTAAATTAGGGCGTTCTAAGTCAGTCTACTGCAGGGTTTCCTCTCTCACTCAGGAGAAAATGTGGTTAACACTTAGTCATGCTTGAAAAAAAAAAAATATAAACCGTCATATACCGTGAAACCGGTATAATTTTGAAAAATACTGTGATATGCATTTTTGGTCAGCACTAACGCATCACATCGTGTTTTTACCCTAGCAGTCCTTCAGTACAGTAGCGATACAGGTAACGCTGGAAGACACACACACACACACACACACACCTTCTGTATCTCCCGGATCCAGCGGTTGACGCCGGACTGCAGCTGGTTCAGGAAGCTGGGATCCTCCACTTTATCCCCGAAGTCGGTGACCTTGGGCTTCTCGGCGCGCTCGTAGCACTGCTTGGCCACGTTGCTGATGATGGGGTGTATGAGCAGACTGATCTCGGGGATCTCGATGTTCTGCTGGAGGTGGAGCAGCCCCATCTCCAGCTCCGCGATCTTCTTCTCCACCGACGGGGCCATCTTATCCCCATCCCTGAACACACACACTTCCTCATTCAGTCCAACTCACGTGCATTAGTACAGCGCTTTCCACAACACAAGAGTCCACATTACTGTGATCTGATATCAGAGGAGACGGTGTAAGTTTTGCACTTCAGAAATGTACATATAAAAAAAAAAAAAACACACTTAGCTAAAAATGTATTAATTTAAACAATGTAATAATTTAATGCAGAGGCAACGAGCTCATTGAAGTGATGAATACTTGTTTGTTAACAAATGATTCTGACATTTAGAAAGTCTAGCACTGGTGTGTGTCGATCCAGTACATCCGCATCACGCCTGGATGAGGTTCTGTGGTTGTAAAGCTTCTTCAAAGCATTAGTTCACTTCAGACCTACAATCTCCTGATGATTCACTCTCCCCTCGTCATCCGAGATGATCATGCGTTTCTTTCTTCAGTGGAAAAGAAATGAAGGTTTTTGAGGATGACGAGGAGGAGAGTGAATCATCAGTGAGCGACTCCTTCAGGAATGATGTCGGAGGCGGCGTTACCTGTCGGCTTTGCCAGACTCCCGGATGTAGGATTTGAAGTACGGAGCGACAGCATTGCTGATGAAGGAGTGCAGGGTCTCGTACGGGGAGTCTTCGCTGAGCGTCAGGACACGCACCTGAGTGGAGATCGGCTTATCCGCGTCGATGACTCCCGTACGCTTGATCAACGCCAGGCTGGAACAACACGTTCACATTAGCACACACAGATCAGGATCAGGATCACATTAGCAGACACAGATCAGGATCAGGATCAGGATCACATTAGCAGACACAGATCAGGATCAGGATCAGGATCAGGATCACATTAGCAGACACAGATCAGGATCAGGATCAGGATCAGGATCACATTAGCACACACAGATCAGGATCAGGATCACATTAGCAGACACAGATCAGGATCAGGATCAGGATCACGTTCACATTAGCAGACACACAGAGATCAGGATCAGGATCAGGATCACGTTCACATTAGCAGACACACAGAGATCAGGATCAGGATCAGGATCACGTTCACATTAGCAGACACACAGAGATCAGGATCAGGATCAGGATCACGTTCACATTAGCAGACACACAGAGATCAGGATCAGGATCAGGATCACGTTCACATTAGCAGACACACACAGATCAGGATCAGGATCACGTGTTTGACGCTCGTCACCTGTTAGATTTGAGCCCGTAGTGGATGTCGATGCTAACGCTGTAGGAAATGCACTCGCGCTCCTCCTCGCCTTCATCGCCGACATCCTCTGTGTCAATCACAAGAAACAAATTTACCACCGGCTGTTTGTGATAAATCAGCCTTTATTTAACATTCAACACGACTATTATTTAAAGCCAGACATGTGACGTGAGGCTGTGTGTGACTGGAGTCTGGAGCACAAGAGCACATTCATCTGATCAGGAGCACAGCATCGCTCGCGTCCCGACGCCACACTGGCAGAGTACATCACGGTAATACATCTCTCCACACTGAAGCTGTGAGCTCTACAGGGACCCCGTGCATTACTGTAATATCACAGGTTATGATCAGACTGTATCAAATATGGACGCAGCGAGCGTGACGTCACCCGTAGCGTTTCTGAAGAGCATCTTTGAAGCCCAAAGTTCAGCACAAATATAATGAATACTGTATAGCGCATATAGTTATCAGAATGCTCATCTCTAGAGTTATTTTACTAGCTAACTATCGAGTTTATCGTCATTAAATGTCTGAGGTAAATTACATGACATTATTGTTCTCAAGCTGTTTTATTGACGTCTTTCCGCGGTCGAAACACTGATTGATGGATTACACGAGACATGATCGATTTCAGTTCTGAATATTTCAACATTCCTTCTGATGTTCATTAATGTTTATTTACTGCTGTAACTAGTGGTAAAGATGATTGGTTCAGCGGTCACACACATTAAACACACACACATTTACTGACTGAATTAAGTGATAAAACTGACAGAATATGAAGGCTGATACTTTGTTTAAAATCATAACTAACAAAGCTTATTGTGATTATGTGATGGCATGAGCTAGAAATAATGTTTAGAGAAATTTGTTCACGCATCAACTAAACACAACTAAAGTTAAAAGATTGTTTCCTGGCTGGGACTTAATAATCGATACCGATTAAAATCGAGGAATCGATCTTTCCTACTCAGATGATCGTGACGTCACCGATCTGCAGTGCAGCAAACACGCCCTGAACGCGCATTGATCACTTATTGTTGACATTTCATCACAAATTCAAGCAGTCTCTTTACACCCATGTTTCTAAAATAAACATTAACTAAACTTTAATTTTTGACACCTCACAGGAGCGACTCAAACAGGGCGGGGCCACACAAACCCTGCGATAATCATGCAATAAAACATCACGAAATCGATTGACAGTCTCGGCAAACCCGCACACAGACATAGCAATCATGATCTTAATAACGCATGTGAGTGAGTTTAACCCTTAAGATGTGATTAATTGATGATCATGCGGCTTTTAACCTTTTAGCGCGTTCCGTTCCACCAGAATCGAGTGAATCTGTGGATCTGACAGGAACTTTTTCATCTGCTCGAGCGCGCTCTTCTCCTCCAGCGCGCTCTCGAGGGCCGCGGGCGCGTCGCCGCCATCTTCCAGGAGCAGTGGCACGAGCTTTCGGATGTGTTTCTGCAGGACTGAGGCGTCCGCCACTGTGTGTACGGCAGCAGAACCCTCCATCACACCGCCACCGTCCTCTCCCCCGCCACTGTCAGACATTTCCCTGCACAATGAGCCAAGATTAGCCGATATTAACCGATGAGTGAGCTGTGAGAGAGATCGCGCTGTATCACGGACTCTGTCACATCACCGTAATGACCAGCGCCCAGTGCGTCCGGATACTTTATTGTTTCGCGGAAGTCTGTGATATGTAGTTTTTCCACCAGGGAAGCGTATGAGTTAACGTGATATTTGAACTACATTACCCAGAAAGCCGAAAAGCGTCACACGCCTAGCGTCATCGCTTTTCTCGTGCATCACACCCTGATCACACCCAAATGACATGAAATATAAAATAAAAATAATAATACTAATATAAACACTTACATATGGAAACACAAATTTCTAATAATTATAAGGTGGCAGACTGCTTGAAAACCCTTGAGGCAACATAATGTTTTATCGGCTTTTGCATTTAGTCTAGAAGCATGTCGCTCACTTACTAAATATATTGACTACTAAACCTAAACAATAACTTACATGAACCCTAAACTAAAGTGTGTTTTGAACATAGAGGTTTTGAATCGTAAATGGAGCGGCTGCTATCACGTGACTGGCACCTGTCAATCAGCGTTCGCGCGCGCGCGTGTGTTCAGTCAGTCAGTCAGTTCATGATCCTGTCACTCATGATGCCGCATAAGTCGAAGAAAGACCAGGTAAGACTTTCTGTTGAGAAAATGATGACTAACTATACGATTTCTAGATAATCTTATAGGTAGATTGCCTCAGTTAACTTTTTTTAATCTATCTATCTATCTATCTATCTATCTATCTATCTATCTATCTATCTGTTTTCAGTCTGTGAAGTCCAGCAGAAAGGGGAGCAAACAGCACGGAGATGATCAGGACTCTGACAATGAGGTAAATATTGATTATTGGATGAAAATAGATGAAGTGGAAAACGTTCAGATTAGTTGACTGTATCATTCCATGTTAGTTTAGAACATAATGTTGATATTTAGCATTACACATAATGACAAAGTGCCCAATTTTTCATACTTTAGCAGTGTTCAGCCATACAAACATTGTAGCCAAATATATAACATAAATATAGCTATTGGATTGAAATTATTATTATTATCATAGTTCATTATATAAGATGTTTTGTACCATGAATCTCATATTCATTTCAGTTGTTGATTTGCTTTCAAATACCAGGTCATTAGATTTTATTAATATCTAACCCTGAGGAGAACTGTTTACCTCAGTGTAGACATTACTGGAGTGAACAGAGCAAACAACAGAACCACTCTTACTCTTCCTGCCACTGAAGTGTGTGTGTGTGTGTGTGTGTGTGTGTGTGTGTGTGTGTGTGTGTGTGTGTGTGAGAGCAGCTGATCTGGGTCCAGTGAATGTGACCCAGATCTGCTCAGGATAAATGATCCCAGCTTCAGGAAATCAGGCTTGTAACGGGAATCTGCTTGTGTGACTCTGGTTTCATCAGGGTCTGAATAAGAGGATCAGGACCAGAAAACACACGTCCGGCCCGAACACACACCGCAGACTGAGTGTGTGTGTGAGCATCAGCAGAGAGCTGGAGCCACTGGACGCTCTCACAGGTGTGTGTGTGTGTGTGTGTGTGTGTGTGTGTGTGTGTGAGCATCAGCAGAGAGCTGGAGCCACTGGACGCTCTCACAGGTGTGTGTGTGTGTGTGTGTGTGTGTGTGTGTGTGTGTGTGTGTGTGTGTGTGTGAGCATCAGCAGAGAGCTGGAGCCACTGGACGCTCTCACAGGTGTGTGTGTGTGTGTGTGTGTGTGTGTGTGTGTGTGTGTGTGTGTGTGTGTGAGCATCAGCAGAGAGCTGGAGCCACTGGACGCTCTCACAGGTGTGTGTGTGTGTGTGTGTGTGTGAGCATCAGCAGAGAGCTGGAGCCACTGGACGCTCTCACAGGTGTGTGTGTGTGTGTGTGTGTGTGTGTGTGTGTGTGTGTGTGTGTGTGTGTGTGTGTGTGTGTGTGTGTGAGCATCAGCAGAGAGCTGGAGCCACTGGACACGCTCACAGGTGTGTGTGTGTGTGTGTGTGTGTGTGTGTGTGTGTGTGTGTGTGTGTGTGTGTGTGTGTGTGTGTGTGTGTGTGTGAGCATCAGCAGAGAGCTGGAGCCACTGGACGCGCTCACAGGTGTGTGTGTGTGTGTGTGTGTGTGTGTGTGTGTGTGTGTGAGCATCAGCAGAGAGCTGGAGCCACTGGACGCTCTCACAGGTGTGTGTGTGTGTGTGTGTGTGTGTGTGTGTGTGTGTGTGAGCATCAGCAGAGAGCTGGAGCCACTGGACGCTCTCACAAGTGTGTGTGTGTGTGTGTGTGTGTGTGTGTGTGTGTGTGTGTGTGTGTGTGTGTGAGCATCAGCAGAGAGCTGGAGCCACTGGACGCTCTCACAGGTGTGTGTGTGTGTGTGTGTGTGTGAGCATCAGCAGAGAGCTGGAGCCACTGGATGCTCTCACAGGTGAGTGTGTGTGTGTGTGTGTGTGTGTGTGTGTGTGTGTGTGAGCATCAGCAGAGAGCTGGAGCCACTGGACGCTCTCACAGGTGTGTGTGTGTGTGTGTGTGTGTGTGTGTGTGTGTGTGAGCATCAGCAGAGAGCTGGAGCCACTGGACGCTCTCACAGGTGTGTGTGTGTGTGTGTGTGTGTGTGTGTGAGCATCAGCAGAGAGCTGGAGCCACTGGATGCTCTCACAGGTGAGTGTGTGTGTGTGTGTGTGTGTGTGTGTGTGTGTGTGTGTGTGTGTGTGTGTGTGTGTGTGTGTGTGTGTGTGTGTGTGTGTGAGCATCAGCAGAGAGCTGGAGCCACTGGACGCTCTCACAGTGTGTGTGTGTGTGTGTGTGTGTGTGTGTGTGTGTGTGTGTGTGTGTGTGTGTGTGAGCATCAGCAGAGAGCTGGAGCCACTGGACGCTCTCACAGGTGTGTGTGTGTGTGTGTGTGTGTGTGTGTGTGTGTGTGTGTGTGTGTGTGTGTGTGTGTGTGTGTGTGAGCATCAGCAGAGAGCTGGAGCCACTGGATGCTCTCACAGGTGAGTGTGTGTGTGTGTGTGTGTGTGTGTGTGTGTGTGTGTGTGTGTGTGTGTGTGTGTGTGTGAGCATCAGCAGAGAGCTGGAGCCACTGGACGCTCTCACAGGTGTGTGTGTGTGTGTGTGTGTGTGTGTGTGTGTGTGTGTGTGTGTGTGTGTGTGTGTGTGTGTGAGCATCAGCAGAGAGCTGGAGCCACTGGACGCTCTCACAGGTGTGTGTGTGTGTGTGTGTGTGTGTGTGTGTGTGTGTGTGAGCATCAGCAGAGAGCTGGAGCCACTGGACGCTCTCACAGGTGTGTGTGTGTGTGTGTGTGTGTGTGTGTGTGTGTGTGTGTGTGTGAGCATCAGCAGAGAGCTGGAGCCACTGGATGCTCTCACAGGTGAGTGTGTGTGTGTGTGTGTGTGTGTGTGTGTGTGTGTGTGTGTGTGTGTGTGTGTGTGTGTGTGTGTGTGTGTGAGCATCAGCAGAGAGCTGGAGCCACTGGACGCTCTCACAGGTGTGTGTGTGTGTGTGTGTGTGTGTGTGTGTGTGTGTGTGTGTGTGTGAGCATCAGCAGAGAGCTGGAGCCACTGGACGCTCTCACAGGTGTGTGTGTGTGTGTGTGTGTGTGTGTGTGTGGACATGTTTTTCTACACCGGTGGGGACTTAAACCTGAATGCACACAGACTCATGGGGACTCGTGTCACCGTGGGGACCTAAATTGAGGTCCCCATGGGTACAAAAGCTTATAAATCATACAGAATTAGTTTTTTTGAAAATGTAAAAATGCAGAATGTCTCCTGTGATGGGCAGGTTTAGGGGCAGTGTGTGTGTGTGTGTGTGTGTGTGTGTGTGTGTGATGGGCAGGTTTAGGGGCAGGGGCAGTGTAAGGGGATAGAATGTACAGTTTGTACAGTATAAAAACCATTACGTCTATGGAGAGTCCCCACAAAGATAGTGAACCAGACATGTGTGTGTGTGTGTGTGTGTGTGTGTGTGTGTGTGTGTGTGTGTGAGCATCAGCAGAGAGCTGGAGCCACTGGACGCTCTCACAGGTGTGTGTGTGTGTGTGTGTGTGTGTGTGTGTGTGTGTGTGTGTGTGTGTGTGTGAGCATCAGCAGAGAGCTGGAGCCACTGGACGCTCTCACAGGTGTGTGTGTGTGTGTGTGTGTGTGTGTGAGCATCAGCAGAGAGCTGGAGCCACTGGATGCTCTCACAGGTGAGTGTGTGTGTGTGTGTGTGTGTGTGTGTGTGTGTGTGTGTGTGTGTGTGTTGATCTCTACTACATGAGTGTTGTTGTCCGTCTTCAGCATCGGTTCAGGCCTTGAATTAAGAATTGATGCTCCGCGTGGATCTGGTCTTTCTCTAATGAACGGATGTTCGAGATGCATAATTTAGATCTCGGCGGATGCTCATGATTGTTGACCTGCATCTCAGTGACACTTTATTGTCCAGTTCATCAGTGACACTCCAGCTCTCATCGCTCTCATCTCAGAGTGAGCTTCAGTGACCTGACAACAGCAGAACCCTGTTCCGACTCCTGCTTCTCATCATCATCATCATCATCATCATCATCATCATCATCATCATCATCAGGCCGGCAGATCAGAAGCATCTGTCAGTAGAGCTGGTCTGAGGTCAGCTGGGTCTCGGTCTATAAACACAAACTCAGGACAGCTGAGAATCACCTGATGCCCTTCAGAATGTGGGCGGGGCTTGATTGTGTCTGTGGGGAATTGATTGGATGGTTGTGGTTTGCTATTGGCTGATCTCATGTGAGTGACAGTTATTCTGATTCAAGATTATTAACACAATAATGATGTGCACCGATAAATCATTTAGAATAAACACTGCAATATTCCATTAAAAAAAAAGTCGAATTTGATTTCATGGGGACTTTAAAAACTGTTAATATCTCAGTTAATCAGTTAATATTCCGACCATTGAGCTTCTCAGATCTTGATGTCAGGCTGATGATGATGGGACGTTTCTGTAATACAGTAGGGTTAGAGTTATGTAAAACATAATGAAGCTTTATGGCGTGCTGTGGTACTCGAGTCCGGGCTCGGAGTTCTAGTTGGTCTCGACCGAGTCCAATATTAAAAAATGCTTTTTTCTCCCTAAAAACAGAACCACTGATGGAGCGCACTTGTTCAGAAAAGGGTAACGTTATTGGTTTAATACACAATCAGAATGGGCATTGACTGGTCGCCGGGTATATGCCTGGCTCCGCGTGTGCGTCAATCATTGTTCCAACCCGAGCGTAAAAGTTAGCCTGTGCATTCGAGTCTGTTTATGAGGCTAGAAAGTAGAGCTGGAAGATTAATTGTATTTACAGTGTCATTGCGATATGAACGTGTTATTTAGCGATAGGCACCGAAACGTGTTATTAAACGGGTCATGTGTCGGCTCATCTAACGAACACACACACACACACACACACACAGCGGTCGAGGTGTAGGCTAGTGAAGAAGCGAGTTGACAACAGTCTCAACTATTACGTTCGTTACTGTAAGTAAGTGCAAGTTCTTTTTTTCTGTCTCTGTCTTTTCTGTCTCAGTTGGACTCGGTCTCGACTAGTCCTAGTCTTGGACTTGACTCAGTCTCTACTAGTCCTGGTCTTGGACTCGACTCAGTCTCTACTGGTCCTGGTCTTGGACTTGACTCAGTCTCTACTAGTCCTGGTCTTGGACTAGACTCGGTCTCAACTAGTCCTGGTCTTGGACTAGACTCGGTCTCTACTCGTCCTGGTCTTGGACTAGACTCGGTCTCTACTAGTCCTGGTCTTGGACTAGACTCGGTCTCTACTAGTCCTGGTCTTGGACTTGACTCGGTCTCAACTAGTCCTGGTCTTGGACTAGACTCGGTCTCTACTCGTCCTGGTCTTGGACTAGACTCGGTCTCAACTAGTCCTGGTCTTGGACTCAACTCACTCTCTACTAGTCCTGGTCTTGGACTCGACTCGGTCTCAACTAGTCCTGGTCTTGGACTAGACTCGGTCTCAACTAGTCCTGGTCTTGGACTAGACTCGGTCTCTACTGGTCCTGGTCTTGGACTAGACTCGGTCTCTACTTGTCCTGGTCTTGGACTTGACTCAGCCTCTACTAGTCCTGGTCTTGGACTTGACTCGTCCTGGTCTTGGACTAGACTCGGTCTCAACTAGTCCTGGTCTTGGACTAGACTCGGTCTCAACTAGTCCTGGTCTTGGACTCGACTCGGTCTCAACTAGTCCTGGTCTTGGACTCGACTCGGTCTCAACTAGTCCTGGTATTGGACTTGACTCAGTCTCTACTAGTCCTGGTATTGGACTTGACTCAGTCTCAACTAGTCCTGGTCTTGGACTCGACTCGGTCTCAACTAGTCCTGGTCTTGGACTCGACTCGGTCTCAACTAGTCCTGGTCTTGGACTCGACTCGGTCTCTACTAGTCCTGGTCTTGGACTCGACTCGGTCTCAACTAGTCCTGGTCTTGGACTAGACTCGGTCTCAACTAGTCCTGGTCTTGGACTAGACTCGGTCTCTACTCGTCCTGGTCTTGGACTAGACTCGGTCTCTACTAGTCCTGGTCTTGGACTTGACTCAGTCTCTACTAGTCCTGGTCTTGGACTAGACTCGGTCTCTACTGGTCCTGGTCTTGGACTTGACTCGGTCTCTACTAGTCCTGGTCTTGGACTAGACTCGGTCTCAACTAGTCCTGGTCTTGGACTAGACTCGGTCTCTACTCGTCCTGGTCTTGGACTAGACTCGGTCTCTACTTGTCCTGGTCTTGGACTTGACTCAGGCCTCGACTCGTCCTGGTCTTGGACTCGACTCGGTCTCAACTAGTCCTGGTCTTGGACTAGACTCGGTCTCAACTAGTCCTGGTCTTGGACTAGACTCGGTCTCTACTGGTCCTGGTCTTGGACTAGACTCGGTCTCTACTTGTCCTGGTCTTGGACTTGACTCAGCCTCTACTAGTCCTGGTCTTGGACTTGACTCAGCCTCTACTAGTCCTGGTCTTGGACTAGACTCGGTCTCTACTTGTCCTGGTCTTGGACTTGACTCAGCCTCTACTAGTCCTGGTCTTGGACTAGACTCGGTCTCTACTTGTCCTGGTCTTGGACTTGACTCAGTCTCTACTAGTCCTGGTCTTGGACTTGACTCAGTCTCTACTTGTCCTGGTCTTGGACTTGACTCAGTCTCTACTAGTCCTGGTCTTGGACTCGACTCAGGCCTCGACTCGTCCTGGTCTTGGACTAGACTCGGTCTCAACTAGTCCTGGTCTTGGACTCGACTCACTCTCTACTAGTCCTGGTCTTGGACTCGACTCAGGCCTCGACTCGTCCTGGTCTTGGACTAGACTCGGTCTCAACTAGTCCTGGTCTTGGACTAGACTCGGTCTCAACTAGTCCTGGTCTTGGACTCGACTCGGTCTCAACTAGTCCTGGTCTTGGACTCGACTCGGTCTCAACTAGTCCTGGTATTGGACTTGACTCAGTCTCTACTAGTCCTGGTATTGGACTTGACTCAGTCTCAACTAGTCCTGGTCTTGGACTCGACTCGGTCTCAACTAGTCCTGGTCTTGGACTCGATTCGGTCTCAACTAGTCCTGGTCTTGGACTCGACTCGGTCTCAACTAGTCCTGGTCTTGGACTCGACTCGGTCTCAACTAGTCCTGGTAATTTTGATTTGAAAAGCTGTTCACGTGTGTGTGTTCAGAAGAGCTCACTGTTGGAGCGTTGCTGTGTTGAGGAACTGAAATAGACTGAGCCTGAGCCGACTGAAACCTGCTCTAAAGTCAATGGCACAGTATTTTTTTTGTTATTTAATGAGCGCGTTAGTAATGTGCGCCTATAGGCGGGTCCACAACACACACACTCTGCTTATTACACACACACTCTGCTTATTACACACACACACACTCTGCTTATTACACACACTCTCTGCTTATTACACACACACACACTCTGCTTATTACACACACACACACTCTGCTTATTACACACACACACACTCTGCTTATTACACACACACACACTCTGCTTATTACACACACACTCTGCTTATTACACACACACACACTCTGCTTATTACACACACTCTCTGCTTATTACACACACACACTCTGCTTATTACACACACACTCTGCTTATTACACACACACTCTGCTTATTACACACACAGGGACACACAGTCGGCACACAAACATGGCAAATAATACAAATAAAAGGATTACAATGTAAAAGATTATTATTGTGTGCATAAAGATATGGTGAATCCGGCTTGTCCCGTAGATGTTTTGCTAGCGCACTCTGACCTCGCGCACGAGCAGATCCGTTTGCGCTCTGGAGACGCGTTTGGTCTTTCCACTATCAAACTCCGTCATGTGAATAGCGAATCCGCCATGCGAGCGCAACTGGCATTTAAAGGGAACGGGAGACGAGACTCTGATTGGTGTAATGCACGTAAATCCCAAAACACACCCATTACTCATTAGGAGAATCGAGACTACCCTTTTAGACCAGCGCCGGGAGCACCGACCATTTATCCCGTCGCTAAACTAGCAAAAGTGGATTCAGACACGCCATAAGTGCGCTTTAGACCATGAGCTTAGAGCGTTAAAATAGGGCCCTTAGGCTCAATCCCAATTCGGCCTTGCCCCTACCCCTTGGCCCTACCCCTTCGCCTACCCCTTACCCTTGCCCCTTGAAACAGAGTGTCAAGGCGTAGGGGTGAAAATATTCCCCTAAGAAATGGGACACCACTACGACACCGTTACATGTCATTATACATCGTCGCTAGCGCCTACGTCACAGGAGATGCGCCAATGTTTATCACAAACTTCCAAGATGCCGTCGTCAGTAGTCTTGCGTGAGTTACAGCTATTTTTTTTGCTGTAAAATCTTCGTTTCAAGGGCTATCTGGCCCTTCCCCCTACCCCTCCAACCAAAAGAGAATCGAGACAGCCCTACCCCTTCACGGCCAAGGGGTAGGGGCAAGGGGTGAATTGGGATTGAGCCTTAGTGTTTCTCAGCTGTAGTTAATGATGACGTGTGTGTGTGTGTGTGTGTGTGTGTGTGTGTGTGTGTGTGTGTGTGTGTGTGTGTGTGTGTATCTGTGTGTTTGAGCTCAGACTCTGTGTTTCTCAGCTGTAGTTGATGACGTTTTTTTGTCAGCACTGAGTGTTTTCTGTGGTGTGGGTGTGTGTGGTGTTGGTGTGTGTGTGGTGTTGGTGTGTGTGTGGTGTGTGTGTGTGTGTGTGTGTGT
>NC_137141.1:35724858-35737358 GCF_949319135.1 Squalius cephalus | reverse complement strand
CAATCATCAGAATTTAAGTGAAAGCATTTGCAACAGTTTAATGATAATGTTGTAACCACGAAAATGAAGATATTCTGCTTTATAGTCTACAGAGGCTGAGTAAATGTCTGTTCCTGACACCATTACTATAGTTTTACAGCACTAAACTTGAACTCAGTTAATAATTGATGAACTTTACACTGTCAACACTGATCTGAGTAATGACTCTCATCTTCTGTAGAGCTGCTTTACTGCTGGAGTTTGCATTTAATTTTATTTAATTCTTTATTTGACAGGGTTAATGGACAGTAAATAAACTGCCCCAGAATTAGCAACAAGTCTAAATTTAATCTGCTGTCCCTGAGCCAAATCACATCACATGACACACCAAAAGATCATTACACATGATAAAATATATACAACATCTGAAAGTGTCTCATATCTGATAAAGTTTCACCTTTGATTCTGTTTATTACTGTGAATCTGCTGTGAATCGATCTGTGTAAAGTCACGTGTCCTTCATTGATACAGCGCTTTACCAGTGTAGAGTTAGGTTAGGGTTAGGGTTAGAGTTCCACAGCAGCTTTACAGTGATAACAGGAGATTACAGTAGCAGAGAGTGTTCAGGCTTTACAGCAGATCTAGAGTAAAGTTACTGTCCAGATAAAGTTAGTTTTGATTGATTCACTTCTGTTGTAGAGATCATCAGTGATTATTAACGTGTGTGTGTGTGTGTGTGTGTGTGTGTGTGTGTGTGTGTGTGTGTGTGTGTTGCAGAGATCATCAGTGATCAGTAACGTGTGTGTGTGTGTGTGTGTGTGTGTGTTGCAGAGATCATCAGTGATCAGTAACGCGTGTGTGTGTGTGTGTGTGTGTGTGTTGCAGAGATCATCAGTGATCAGTAACGTGTGTGTGTGTGTGTGTTGCAGAGATCATCAGTGATCAGTAACGCGTGTGTGTGTGTGTGTGTGTGTGTGTGTTGCAGAGATCATCAGTGATCAGTAACGTGTGTGTGTGTGTGTGTGTGTGTGTGTTGCAGAGATCATCAGTGATCAGTAACGTGTGTGTGTGTGTGTGTTGCAGAGATCATCAGTGATCAGTAACGTGTGTGTGTGTGTGTGTGTGTGTGTGTGTTGCAGAGATCATCAGTGATCAGTAACGTGTGTGTGTGTGTGTGTGTGTTGCAGAGATCATCAGTGATCAGTAACGTGTGTGTGTGTGTGTGTGTGTGTTGCAGAGATCATCAGTGATCAGTAACGTGTGTGTGTGTGTGTGTTGCAGAGATCATCAGTGATCAGTAACGCGTGTGTGTGTGTGTGTGTGTGTGTGTGTGTGTGTGTGTGTGTGTGTGTGTGTGTGTGTGTGTGTGTGTGTGTGTGTTGCAGAGATCATCAGTGATCAGTAACGTGTGTGTGTGTGTGTGTGTGTGTGTTGCAGAGATCATCAGTGATCAGTAACGCGTGTGTGTGTGTGTGTGTGTGTGTGTGTTGCAGAGATCATCAGTGATCAGTAACGTGTGTGTGTGTGTGTGTGTGTGTGTGTGTGTGTGTTGCAGAGATCATCAGTGATCAGTAACGTGTGTGTGTGTGTGTGTGTTGCAGAGATCATCAGTGATCAGTAACGCGTGTGTGTGTGTGTGTGTGTGTGTGTGTGTGTGTTGCAGAGATCATCAGTGATCAGTAACGTGTGTGTGTGTGTGTGTGTGTGTGTGTGTGTGTGTGTTGCAGAGATCATCAGTGATCAGTAACGTGTGTGTGTGTGTGTGTGTTGCAGAGATCATCAGTGATCAGTAACGTGTGTGTGTGTGTGTGTGTGTGTTGCAGAGATCATCAGTGATCAGTAACGTGTGTGTGTGTGTGTGTGTTGCAGAGATCATCAGTGATCAGTAACGTGTGTGTGTGTGTGTGTGTGTGTGTGTGTGTGTTGCAGAGATCATCAGTGATCAGTAACGCGTGTGTGTGTGTGTGTGTGTGTTGCAGAGATCATCAGTGATCAGTAACGCGCGTGTGTGTGTGTGTGTGTGTTGCAGAGATCATCAGTGATCAGTAACGCGTGTGTGTGTGCGCGTGTGTGTGTGTGTTGCAGAGATCATCAGTGATCAGTAACGTGTGTGTGTGTGTGTGTGTGTGTGTGTGTGTGTTGCAGAGATCATCAGTGATCAGTAACGCGTGTGTGTGTGTGTGTGTTGCAGACGTGGCCCCGGCCGAGCAGGAGAAGCTCTTCGTCCAGAAGCTGCGCCAGTGCTGCGTCCTCTTCGACTTCCTGTCCGACCCGCTCAGCGACCTGAAATGGAAGGAGGTGAAGCGCGCGGCGCTCAGCGAGATGGTGGAGTTCCTCACACACAACCGCAGCGTGATCACCGAGCCCATCTACCCCGAGGTGGTGCACATGGTGAGTCCAGCGGATCAATGCGCTCTGTGTCCTGTACCTCCAGTCCTGTGCCTCGCTGACGCTCACATGCTCTGCTATTCACAGCTCAGACGAGCTTATCATGATGGAGCCGGTCCTCGGCACACACACCCACCGCACCGCTCTCCGCTCCAGACACACTCCTCGAGTCTCCTTCATCTATACAGCGCTTTATACAACACTGAGTGTGTCACAGCAGCTTTACTGAGATAACAGGACAATAATGCAGAGTTTGTGTCCACAAGAAAATAGCGTCTCAGTCCAGCTTAAGGAAGTTCAGAGAAGTTATTAATTTAGTTCATTTATATATATATATATCCGCTCTGGAGAAAACCATGATGTCATCGTCCAGCTCAGTTCAGTTCTCATATAATGGTGTCAGTGCAGGAGAGCAATAATATTGTTGAATATGAAATGTCCCCGACTGAGCGAGACAAAAGCCAGAGGTGATCAAGAGTGGATAACTGCGGTCGCTATCATCTGTTTAAACTAAACTCATTTAAGCCTGGTCAATCTAAACATTTAAGACCAAACCGCGAAAGAGAACTCGTGTGTGTGTGTGTGTGTGTGTGTGTGTGTGTGTGTGTGTGTGTGTGTGTGTGTGTGTGTGTGTGTGTGTGTGTGTGTGCGCTCATCCAAAGTCTCAGACGGGACGCAGATATTGAGTTCTCGTTCAGGTCTTGTGCTTGAATGGACAAATTCACACAAAAATTGTCGACATGTCCGTCTTGATGAGAATCCTAGCAGACAGAGTCTGTTATGCCTCGCGTGAACATACAGTCGAGAGAGACAGCGCATTATATGGAACATTATCAGTATTGTGCATCCATGCGTGATGTCTTAAAGGGACAGCAGCCTAATATACTGATATTCCTGCTGTCTTATGCTAATCAGACAAGGACATCACGCTGCTCTTGATTGAATAGCTTTTGTTACTTTAATAAGGATTCATCTTTAACTTATACAGTCAAATATGCAATGTTATTTTATATTTGTAAATATATATTTTATATATTACTTTATTCAATTTCTGTCCCTGAAAACTAATGTTAGACCTGAAAAGCACTGTTTATTTTAGTAGTTTCTTTGCTCTGTTGTATTTGTTTGTGCTGTTGCTTGTAGTTAAGATGATTTGTTCTTTATTTCTTTATTTTTATTTGACAGTAGACCTTTTTTCCCTGAACATATATATATACACATGCTGAACCATGAGCAGTTTGAACCGTTGCACCGCTAGACAATATTCCTCAAGCTCTCGTTCCAGAAACTCTCGTTTGATAATGTGACACACAGGCGAGCTGTTGAACAGATCAGCTGTGTGTGTGAGCGAACCCCAGCTTTCATGTCTTTCAGTCACATGATCAAAGCTGCACGACTGCTGCCAATGCTAATAGCGTTATTGTTCTGCTAATGTGGCGGTCGATCGTCCGCCTGTGTGGATGAGACGTGACGCACCCGAGCGATTGCAGGATATTTATATGAGGATCTGCTGATTGTCTAAACTACGGCTCTGTTTCCATCCACCTACGTTTCTTTATGCAAATTTTGGGATATCACATAAAAAACACTGGATTGAAGCACCAAGATTTGCTAAACATGCGCATGAAAAACATGCTTTCATTATAGGCTGATCTTTTTTTTTATCCGATAAGACCTGCACATAAACTACGACAGAAACACATTAACTGAATAAATCCCTCGAACCTCATGTGACTCAGCGTCAGCTGTGATTGGATAACTGGAGTGACCAGTGGACCAATGGCATCGCAGCGTCTCTAATGCTGGTCTGGTGTTTCTGAAAGTGTGTGATCAGAATGATTTGGTGTAATTCCCTCCAGAAGCGTCTCACACACACGAGTGTGTTCCCGAACACCAGCATCCGAACGCTAGAGAACATGACAGTGTTTACTGTGTTTCGTCTGACGCTCGAGACACACTCGTTCATGATGGAGGAGAAACAGCCGATTGCAGAAACTTACACTTTTATTACTGATATTTGAGCCAATTTCACAGGAAGTGATGATGTTGTTCTCTTGAACACATGGGATAGAAACAATGTGTTATTCAGAAAAGTTTATGCCATATTCCAGTTTTGCGAGAAGTTAACTTCACAGCTTTGGATGAACCATCTTCTACTTTCATTTATTTTCGATCTGAGGTAAATTATCCATCGTCGCTTCAAGTACGGCTGTGAATGATTTAAAAAAGACACTTCAGTACCTGAACTGTGAACAGTTCGGATGGCGTGTGCTGATGATGATGTGTGCTGATGATGCGTGTTCCTCTGTGTGTGTGTGTGTGTGTGTGTGTGTGTGTGTGTGTGTGTGTGTGTGTGTGTGTTGCAGTTTGCCATCAACATGTTCAGGGCTCTTCCGCCTTCGTCCAACCCGACGGGAGCAGAGTTTGACCCCGAGGAGGACGAACCCACTCTGGAAGCAGCGTGGCCTCACCTACAGGTGCTGATGACATCATCAGTCACATGACCCTGACACCGTTCACACCACGACCAATCAGAGCTGACCCGGCTGATGTTGGCTGTTATCAGCGCCGGGTCGCGGTGTGAACGAGAGCGTCTGGATAACACAGAACATTTGACCTCGCCTGACCTGTTGCTCATCACTGCATCTCTCTGTTTCCTGAAGCTGGTGTACGAGTTCTTCCTGCGCTTTCTAGAGTCGCCCGACTTCCAGCCCAATGTTGCAAAGAAGTACATAGACCAGAAATTTGTGATGCAGGTACAGATTCTTATTAAACTATATATACATTAGCGGTCAACGGTCTGGAATCAGTAGGACGCTTTAATGTGTCTGAAAGAGTCTCTTCTGCTCACCAAGGCTGCGTTTATTAGATCAAAAAACAGTGGAATATTATTCCAGTGTAGATCATCTGTTTTCTATGTGAATATATAGTAGTAAGTGTCCTAAGTGTAATTTATTCCTGTGATCAAAGCTGAATGTTCAGCATCATTACTCCAGTCTTCAGTGTCACATGATCCTTCAGAAATCACTCTAATATGAGGATCTGATGCTCAAGAAACATTTATGATTATTATCAGTGTTAAAGAAAACTGTTGTGCTGCTTCAGATTTTTGTGGAAACACACTTCACTTCAAAAGTGTTGGGGGGAAAAATAACTAAATTAATACTTTTATTAATCAAGGATGCATTAAATTGATCAAAAGTGACAGTAAAGACATTTATAATGGTACAAAAGATTATATTTCAAATGAAGTCTGTTCTTTTAATCTTTCTATTCATCAAAGAATCCAGAAGAATAAAATGCGTCAGTTTCCACAAAAATAATACATTTTCAACACTGATAATAATCATAAATGTTTGTTGATCATCAAATCATCATATTAGAGTGATTTCTGAAGCATCATGTGACACTGAAGACTGGAGTAATGATGCTGAACATTCAGCTTTGATCACAGGAATAAATTACACTTTACTATATATTCACATAGACAACAGATGATTTACATTATAATAATATTTCACTGTTTTTACTGTTTTTCTGATCTAATAAACACAGCAGAAGAGACTCTTTCAGAAACATTAAAGCATCCTACAGATTCCAGAACATTGACCGCTAGCGTGTACATTACTGGATTAAAGTTTCAAGCACTAGTTTAACGGTTGAGTGTTGTCCGGCTCTATCTCAGCTTCTAGAGTTGTTCGACAGTGAAGATCCTCGAGAGCGGGACTTCCTGAAGACCACCCTGCACCGGATATACGGGAAGTTTCTTGGGCTGCGCGCTTACATCAGAAAGCAAGTTAATAACATATTTTACAGGTGAGCGATGCCTTCATGGCCCAGAGCTAGCGGTGTGATAATGCGTTCCTGCTGTTCAGGACTGAACCGTCTGTGCTTTACTCCGTATGTAAACGTGAAACACGGACGCGAAGGAACCGCCGCCCAGAATCCCTCTGTGTTTTGTGTGTGTTTGCAGGTTTATTTACGAGACTGAGCATCACAACGGAATAGCTGAACTACTGGAGATCCTAGGAAGGTAATACATGAGCTTGTGACGTGTGTCCCTTTGCATGCTGGGAAATCTTCTGATAGGCGTGTTCCTTCCTTCTCTCCGACAGCATCATCAACGGTTTTGCTTTACCGTTAAAAGAGGAGCACAAGATTTTCCTGCTGAAGGTTTTGCTCCCGCTGCACAAGGTGAAGTCTCTGAGCGTCTATCACCCGCAGGTCAGTCGCTAACCCGTACCCCAACCCTAACCTGTATCCGTACCCCAACCCTAACCCGTACCCTAACCCGTACCCCAACCCTAACCTGTATCCGTACCCCAACCCTAACCCAGTCGCTAACCCTAACCCGTACCCCAACCCTAACCTGTATCCGTACCCCAACCCTAACCCAGTCGCTAACCCTAACCCGTACCCCAACCCTAACCTGTATCCGTACCCCAACCCTAACCCAGTCGCTAACCCTAACCCGTACCCTAACCTGTATCCGTACCCTAACCCGTACCCCAACCCTAACCCGTACCCCAACCCGTACCCTAACCTGTATCCGTACCCTAACCCGTACCCCAACCCTAACCTGTATCCGTACCCCAACCCTAACCCAGTCGCTAACCCTAACCCGTACCCTCATCAAAGGAGTCGTTCACTTCAGAACTAAAATCTCCTGATGATTCACTCTCCTCCTCGTCATCCAAGATGTTCATGTCTTTCTTTCTTCAGTGGAAAAGAAATGAAGGTTTCTGAGGAAAACTCTCCAGGATGTTCCTCCATATAGTGTCTTCAATGGGGTCCAACGGGTCGAAGGTCCAGATGTGAGTTTCAGTGCAGCTTCAAAGTCTCGACACGATCCAGCCGAGGAATAAGAGTCTCATCTAGACACACCAGCGGACATTTTACAACTAAATAAACATTTATATACTTTATAACCACTAATGCTGGTCTTGCACATCCACGACTTCTCGCATTACGTAATCAGGTTGAAAGGCGTAAGAACAGACCCAGTGTTTACAAAGCGTTTATAAATGGTAAAACAATGATTTCAGATGATTATGAAGTTGGAGAAGAGTTTTTCGCCTATGTCCGTTTACTGCTTGACCTTTCAACCTGATGATGTAATGTGTGTCGCATCACAGTGAGAGCAAGACCAGCATTAGTGGTTAAAAGTATATAAATGTGTATTTAGTTGTAAAATGTCCGCTGGTTTGTCTAGATGAGACTCTTATTCCTCGGCTGGATCGTGTCGAGACTTTGAAGCTGCACTGAAACTCACATCTGGACCTTCGACCCGTTGGACCCCATTGAAGACACTATATGGAGGAACATCCTGGAGTGTTTTCCTCAGAAACCTTCATTTCTTTCCCACTGAAGAAAGAAACACATGAACATCTTGGATGACGAGGAGGAGAGTAAATCATCAGGAGATTGTAGTTCTGAAGTGAACGACTCCTTTAGCTCATGTTCTTCAGTGCTAATGTGGTGTGTTCTCGCTCAGCTGGCGTACTGTGTGGTTCAGTTCCTGGAGAAGGACAGCACACTCACAGAGCCGGTAAGACTTCGCTCTCTCTGATTGGCTGAGGAGGGTGATCATGTGACTGACGCTGTGCTGCCGTGTGCAGGTGGTCATGGCTCTGCTCAAGTACTGGCCCAAGACCCACAGCCCGAAGGAGGTGATGTTCCTGAACGAGCTGGAGGAGATCCTGGATGTGATCGAGCCGTCGGAGTTCGTCAAGGTCATGGAGCCGCTCTTCCGCCAGCTAGCCAAGTGTGTGTCCAGCCCTCACTTCCAGGTGCGTCCATCACACCTGTACAACACCAACAACAGCGTGCTCTGATATATGTGCTTAAAGCGATAGTTCACCCAAAAATGAAGATTACCCCATGATTCACTCTCCCTGAAGCCATCCTAGGTGTATATGACTCTCTTCTCTCAGACAAACACAGAGTTATATAAAAAAATATCCCGAATCTTCCAAGCTTTTTAATGGCAGTGAATGGGCACCATTTAAGCATCATGAAGCATCTGTCCAATAACCAAAGCGATACATTGTATCAGATAACCCAAACGTTACTGTTGTGACTTCCTGAATATTGTCTCTATCGTCTTCTCTAGAGCTGAGTTCGAGAGTCGTATCTGATGGTTCATCACTGATTGTGTTGCTCAGTGTGACTCTGTAGAGCGCTGTAGAGATAAAGCTGACTGGACGTGTGTCATGTGTGCCTGCGATAGAACATGTGTGTGTTCATGTGGTCATGTGACGTGTGTTCCCGTCAGGTGGCGGAGAGAGCGCTGTATTACTGGAACAACGAGTACATCATGAGTCTCATCAGTGACAACGCAGCCAGGATCTTACCCATCATGTTCCCGGCGCTCTACCGAAACTCCAAGAGCCACTGGAACAAGTAAGACTCGCGTTCCCTTCCGGAGTTCTGGAGTGTGTTTACTCCCCGTGTTCAGCGCTCACTGACGACACCACTGATGAGCACACGAGCCTGAACCTCGAGCTGAGACTGAACGCGGTGCTCTTGAACACACACACACACACACACACACGCATTCGTGAATTGCACCTGACTGCGTCTCTCTTCTAGTGCGTCTGTGGGTTTTAGTTACTAAGAAATATATGCTAGAACTTTACAGTTTCTAAGCTATTTTATTGATAAATCACAGAACAGAGTTTACAATATATTCTTCTTCACGTGATAAGTGCGCTTTTCTCTCTGTGTGTGTGTGTGTGTGTGTGTGTGTGTGTGTGTGTGTGTGTGTGTGTGTGTGTGTGTGTGTGCGTGTGTGTGTAATGCAGCAGTGAAGAACGGTGATTAACTTCCCTGTACAATAAGTGTAAAGCTTTCATTCACGCGATCTATGAGCATCAGATGTATGATCAGACAGATCTTGCTCTCGCACTCATTTGTCATTCTAACTGAAACTGATATATGAGTATGAAAGTGGATTTATTATTAATATTATCCCGCTGCGCCCTCTATAGGCCATGATCAGCGACTAGTCAAAGTCAAGCTTAAAGTGTCATGGCAGAGCATTAAAGTCAATTCAACCCCTAATTTGAGTGTGTGCGTGTGTGCGTGTGTGTGTGTGTGTGTGTGTGTGTGTGTGTGTGTGTGTGTGTGTGTGTGTGTGTGTGAGTCCGAGACTGCCTATATTTAGCACAGTTATTTAGCACAGGAAAAGGTTGTCCTCTGGGTTCAGTCTCTTAAACTCCTCCTCAACGCACTCAGTGTAAACGCAGCAGTGACACGCTACGCTAGCTATCCCAGCAGGCATCAGAGAATCCAGAAGAATAAAATGCATCAGTTTCCACAAAAATATGAAGCTGTTTTCAACACTGATAATAATCATAAATGTTTCTCGAGCATCAGATCCTCATATTAAAGTGATTTCTGAAGGATCATGTGACACTGAAGACTGGAGTAATGATGCTGAAACTCAGCTTTGATCACAGGAATAAATTACACTTTACTATATATTCTGATAGAGAACAGATGATTTACATTATAATAATATTCCACTGTTTTACTGTATTTCTGATCAAATAAACGCATCCCTGGAAACTTCTTGAAAAAAACGTTTTCAAATTTTTTAATGATTTCAAACTTTTGACCACGAGTGAAAATTACTGTAGTAAACCTCGACATCTCTTCCCTGCCAACTCAACATACTAAAGCAGGTTTAGTTGGACTGGGGATGCAGAGGCGTTTCTGTGAGGGTTTCTGCTCTGAATATTATATTATATAACACACAATATACTCGCCTCTCTCCTGTGTGTGCGACTGCAGGACGATCCACGGTCTGATCTACAACGCACTGAAGCTCTTCATGGAGATGAACCAGAAGCTGTTCGACGACTGCACTCAACAGTTCAGAGCCGAGAAGAACAAGTGAGTCTCACACACACACACACACACACACACACGGCTGCCTGATGAACTCTGACGAACACACTTCTGCTTCCAGAGAGAAGGCAAAGCTGAAGGAACGAGAGGAGGCTTGGATAAAGATCGAGAGTCTGGCCAAGTCAAACCCACAGGTGAGTCTCTCAATCCCATCATGCATCAGTGCTCGTGCCACTTCCTGTCAATCACGTGACCTGACTCACTCTCCTACTGACGCCCGTGTGCATCTTCAGTCGCTGCTAATGGCTCCCGCTAACGCTCGTGTTTCTGTCTGTGTTTCTGCTGCTCTAGTGCGTGTTGTATGTCGGTCCGTCGGGACTAATCAGTCCTGTAGAAATGGAGACGGATGCTCCCTTTATAGAAGATGTTGAGATCTTAAAAAAGACAGTGCAGTCCAGAGCCGTTCAGGTAAATCAGAGAACCAAGCAGAGCTTCATCATCATCACCATCATCATCATCATCATCATCATGTGTGTGTGGTGATGGACGATCCACGTGTTCAAACCCTTTCGTTTAGACTCTAAACTCCCACTGAGAGTTAGCTGTAATGAGTAACATGAGCGACTGGAGAACCGACTGTGTGTAACTCTCCTGGGCTCTAGTCACGTGTCGTCAGAAATTACAGAATCGTTTTTGTCAATGAAATTAATGTACTATATTTCAGTTTGATAATGTTTTTTATCATATACATAATACATATTTTGTATTTTTAGGGGATTGTTTTTATACTAAATTATATTTACGCTGTATTTATAATCCATTTATTCACTTTTTGAGCATAGACCTGAAAATTAAATATCCAACTTAAACTGTGGTAAATCTTGAATGCTTTAGAGCAGGGACGTCGTTAGGCCTATTTTAGGGGGGCTGAAGCTACGCCAAAATGTTCCTAAGCCCCCCTAAATGATAATAAGAACAACAATAACAATTCGACTTATCAATAACCGTATCCTCATTCATATTTAGACGCAACAAATGATATATATCCAGCTACAAAAAAATAGCCGAAAAGTAAGTTGGACCATGCATTCACCGTGAGACACGCAATTAACACTTTCACACGCTCTCACGCCACACATACATTTCTCACGCACAGAAAAATCGCGAAGCAAAGAGGACACGGAGACCGACAGATTAGACAGAGCAGGTTACTTTGATATAAAAGAATCTCAACTCTCAGATTCTGTCAATTTTATTACGAAATTCAAACAATAAATACCGTTTTGGCGTTTGTAAATGTTACGTGACAGATCATTAGAGCACGTGAACCGATCATCTCTAACGTTACTAGCTAACCTTAATAGTAAAAAAACACGAACACTGTTGAAAGATACAGTAGGCTACTACAACTTACCGAAATGTAGATTCCTCATACATAATATCGACCAATCAGTGTTTTTATCAGCGTGAAGAGGTCAATAACACAGCTGGAGAACAATTATGTCACATTTACCATTTAATGAACATAATATGGGCTACAGCACGCAAGTTAGCTGGCAAGAAAAAAAAAGAGCTATAGAGAGTATTTTGCTAAATATGTGTTTTATATTACATATTTATTATATTTTTGCTTATATCATTAAATAAAGTTATTATAATAATAAAAACGCATTATATTATATTTAATTTGAGTTATTTTAACCTTAAATAATACTACCAGCTGATAGGGCTCTCTGTATGTTTACAGCATTAGGTGAGTTGTTTTTTTCTTGAGAAAAATTAACGCTTATCTTGAGTACCTAATATTTATCCAAATGAGTCAATATTAAATAAAAATACAATAATTGAATTGAAATAATAAAAAAGCATTGCTTACCAGAAATTGTATCATGCACCGTAAAATGTACATATAATTTTACACTTATGCTATACTAAAGCCTGAAATGGGCACTTTTTGTGACAGCAACCCTATCATTTTTGATCAAAGATGTGGCTTAACTTCAGAATTTCAACTAAAATCAGTATTCTTATGATTGCTCTGAACATTTCTGACTAAGTTCAACAAACATTACTTATTCATAAACTTAAAATAATTAATAAAAATGTAGGTAGGTGTGACGGGGTTGAGACTAGGGTAACAGGGTTGAAGATGGTAACGGGGTTGAAGAGACAAATACAGCTAAACACAGTTGTTTTTTACTCAAATTCACTGTAAGATTTTCTATAAACGCAAGTTACAAATACCCTGGGGGCTAATACCCCCCCCAATCCTAGTGACGTCC
>NC_137141.1:35672358-35719858 GCF_949319135.1 Squalius cephalus | reverse complement strand
GCCGACCCAAACTCCAGGACTGCACCACTGCCGACCCAAACTCCAGGACTGCACCACTGCCGGCCCAAACTCCAGGACTGCACCACTGCTGACCCAAACTCCAGGACTGCACCACTGCCGACCCAAACTCCAGGACTGCACCACTGCTGACCCAAACTCCAGGACTGCACCACTGCCGACCCAAACTCCAGGACTGCACCACTGCTGACCCAAACTCCAGGACTGCACCACTGCTGACCCAAACTCCAGGACTGCACCACTGCCGGCCCAAACTCCAGGACTGCACCACTGCTGGCCCAAACTCCAGGACTGCACCACTGCCGACCCTAACTCCAGGACTGCACCACTGCTGACCCAAACTCCAGGACTGCACCACTGCCGACCCAAACTCCAGGACTGCACCACTGCTGACCCAAACTCCAGGACTGCACCACTGCCGACCCAAACTCCAGGACTGCACCACTGCCGACCCAAACTCCAGGACTGCACCACTGCCGACCCAAACTCCAGGACTGCACCACTGCTGACCCAAACTCCAGGACTGCACCACTGCTGACCCAAACTCCAGGACTGCACCACTGCTGACCCAAACTCCAGGACTGCACCACTGCTGAGCCAAACTCCAGGACTGCACCACTGCCGACCCAAACTCCAGGACTGCACCACTGCTGAGCCAAACTCCAGGACTACACCACTGCCGACCCAAACTCCAGGACTGCACCACTGCTGACCCAAACTCCAGGACTGCACCACTGCCGGCCCAAACTCCAGGACTGCACCACTGCTGACCCAAACTCCAGGAATACACCACTGCTGACCCAAACTCCAGGACTGCACCACTGCTGACCCAAACTCCAGGACTGCACCACTGCCGACCCAAACTCCAGGACTGCACCACTGCTGACCCAAACTCCAGGACTGCACCACTGCCGACCCAAACTCCAGGACTGCACCGCTGCTGACCCAAACTCCAGGACTACACCGCTGCTGACCCAAACTCCAGGACTGCACCGCTGCCGACCCAAACTCCAGGACTGCACCACTGCCGACCCAAACTCCAGGAGTACACCACTGCTGACCCAAACTCCAGGACTGCACCACTGCCGACCCAAACTCCAGGACTGCACCACTGCTGACCCAAACTCCAGGACTGCACCACTGCCGACCCAAACTCCAGGACTGCACCGCTGCTGACCCAAACTCCAGGACTACACCGCTGCTGACCCAAACTCCAGGACTGCACCGCTGCCGACCCAAACTCCAGGACTGCACCACTGCCGACCCAAACTCCAGGAGTACACCACTGCTGACCCAAACTCCAGGACTGCACCACTGCTGACCCAAACTCCAGGACTGCACCACTGCTGACCCAAACTCCAGGACTGCACCACTGCTGACCCAAACTCCAGGACTGCACCACTGCTGACCCAAACTCCAGGACTGCACCGCTGCCGACCCAAACTCCAGGACTGCACCACTGCTGACCCAAACTCCAGGACTACACCACTGCTGACCCAAACTCCAGGACTGCACCGCTGCCGACCCAAACTCCAGGACTACACCACTGCCGACCCAAACTCCAGGACTGCACCACTGCTGAGCCAAACTCCAGGACTGCACCACTGCTGACCCAAACTCCAGGACTGCACCACTGCTGACCCAAACTCCAGGACTGCACCACTGCCGACCCTAACTCCAGGACTGCACCACTGCTGACCCAAACTCCAGGACTACACCACTGCCGACCCAAACTCCAGGACTGCACCACTGCTGAGCCAAACTCCAGGACTGCACCACTGCTGACCCAAACTCCAGGACTGCACCACTGCTGAGCCAAACTCCAGGACTGCACCACTGCCGACCCAAACTCCAGGACTGCACCACTGCTGAGCCAAACTCCAGGACTGCACCACTGCCGACCCAAACTCCAGGACTGCACCACTGCTGAGCCAAACTCCAGGACTGCACCACTGCCGACCCTAACTCCAGGACTGCACCACTGCCGACCCAAACTCCAGGACTGCACCACTGCTGAGCCAAACTCCAGGACTGCACCACTGCTGACCCAAACTCCAGGACTGCACCACTGCTGACCCAAACTCCAGGACTGCACCACTGCCGAGCCAAACTCCAGGACTGCACCACTGCCGACCCAAACTCCAGGACTGCACCACTGCCGACCCAAACTCCAGGACTGCACCACTGCTGACCCAAACTCCAGGACTGCACCACTGCCGACCCAAACTCCAGGACTGCACCGCTGCTGACCCAAACTCCAGGACTGCACCACTGCTGAGCCAAACTCCAGGACTGCACCACTGCTGACCCAAACTCCAGGAGTACACCGCTGCTGACCCAAACTCCAGGACTGCACCACTGCTGACCCAAACTCCAGGACTGCACCGCTGCCGACCCAAACTCCAGGACTACACCACTGCCGACCCAAACTCCAGGACTGCACCACTGCTGAGCCAAACTCCAGGACTGCACCACTGCTGACCCAAACTCCAGGACTGCACCACTGCTGAGCCAAACTCCAGGACTGCACCACTGCCGACCCAAACTCCAGGACTGCACCACTGCTGAGCCAAACTCCAGGACTGCACCACTGCCGACCCAAACTCCAGGACTGCACCACTGCTGAGCCAAACTCCAGGACTACACCACTGCCGACCCAAACTCCAGGACTGCACCACTGCTGAGCCAAACTCCAGGACTGCACCACTGCTGACCCAAACTCCAGGACTGCACCACTGCTGAGCCAAACTCCAGGACTGCACCACTGCCGACCCAAACTCCAGGACTGCACCACTGCCGACCCAAACTCCAGGACTGCACCACTGCTGACCCAAACTCCAGGACTGCACCACTGCCGACCCAAACTCCAGGACTGCACCGCTGCTGACCCAAACTCCAGGACTGCACCACTGCTGAGCCAAACTCCAGGACTGCACCACTGCTGACCCAAACTCCAGGAGTACACCGCTGCTGACCCAAACTCCAGGACTGCACCACTGCTGACCCAAACTCCAGGACTGCACCGCTGCCGACCCAAACTCCAGGACTACACCACTGCCGACCCAAACTCCAGGACTGCACCACTGCTGACCCAAACTCCAGGACTGCACCACTGCTGACCCAAACTCCAGGAGTACACCGCTGCCGACCCAAACTCCAGGACTGCACCACTGCTGACCCAAACTCCAGGACTGCACCACTGCTGAGCCAAACTCCAGGACTGCACCACTGCCGACCCAAACTCCAGGACTGCACCACTGCTGAGCCAAACTCCAGGACTGCACCACTGCTGACCCAAACTCCAGGACTGCACCACTGCTGACCCAAACTCCAGGACTACACCACTGTGTGAAATGTGTTCGTGCTACAGGAATAAAATAGTTGATATGGTCTATCAACAACAATAAATGTACAGAATAATACAAATACAGACTAATGGAATGTGCGAGAAACTTTTTCTATTTCTGAGGAGCTAATAAATAAACATGATGTCTATCATAATTCAAAGCAAAACATCTAGTTCTGAATCAATAGTTCATAGTTCAACACGAATCTGAGAAACTGTGTGTGTGTTTATGAATCTATTCTATTTAAGCATGATCTTAAAATGATTCTAACATTAACATGAAATTATTAGTACAGTAATCCTAGCCTGTTTTGACCACTAGAGGACTTGATCTGCTCATGATGAGACTATAAAGCAGAGAGAAGCGCTTCATTCTGTCAGTGACCAGCTCAACTCTCACGCTCAACAGATTTAAAGTGGAATATTCATTACAGTTTTTATTTCCAGTGCCAGATCTGGCCTGAGGATAAATGACATGTTTCGTGTTTCATGATAAATGACATGAAACACGTATAAGCCGTTTAGTTTCCTCGTGTCTGATGGATTACTTCCTGTCTGAGAGTTAATGAAGCATGAGTAGTTTTCATCATCTGTTGCTGTCAGACACATTAAAACACTCACAGATGATCACTCTGAGGCGGCGGTGAGACTCTGAGCTGTTTATGATCACTGCGGTTTCAATCTTCTTTACAGTGACTGTAAAATACTCTACCAGTCAAAAGATTTGGATCTGTAAGAGTTTTAATGTTTTTAAAAAGAAGTCTCTTCTGCTCACCAAGGCTGCATTTATTTGATTAAAAATACACAAAAAACAGTAATATTGTGAAATATAATGTAAATCATCTGTTTTCTATGTGAATATATAGTAAAGTGTAATTTATTCCTGTGATCAAAGCTGAATGTTCAGCATCATTACTCCAGTCTTCAGTGTCACATGATCCTTCAGAAATCACTCTAATATGAGGATCTGATGATCAAGAAACATTTATGATTATTATCAGTTTTGAAAACAGTTTTTTACATTTATTTTTTCAGGATTCTACCATTCAAAAGTTTGGGGTCAGTAAGAATTTGTATTTTATTTTTTGGGGGGAAAGAAATAAAATAAATAAATAAATACTTTTATTCATCAAGGATGAATTAATTTGATCAAAAGTGACAGTAAAGACATTTATAATGTTACAAAAGATTCTATTTCAAATTAATGCTGTTCTTTTGAACTTTCTATTCATCAAAGAATCCTGAATTTTAAAAAAAGAAAAACTGTTTTCAACATTGATAATAATCATAAATGTTTCTTGATCATCAGATCATCATATTAGAGTGATTTCTGAAGGATCATGTGACACTGAAGACTGGAGTAATGATGCTGAAAATTCAGCTTTGATCACAGGAATAAATTACACTTTACTATATATTCACATAGAAAACAGTTATTTAGTAGTTTGTTTATTAAGCGTGCAGGGCAACCACCCAGTAGAGCATTACAATAATCTAGCCTTGATGTCATGAATGCATGAATTAATTGTTCCGCATTTGTCAATGAGAGCATATGACGTAATTTAGATATATTTTTAAGATGGAAAAATGCGGTTTTACAGATACTAGACACGTGACTTTCAAATGAAAGATTGGTATCAAAGAGCACACACACACACACAGGTTCCTAACCGACGAAGAAGACTTGACAGAGCAGCCATCAAGTGTTAGACAGTATTCTAGATTATTACGTGAGGACGTTTTTTGTCCAATAATTAGAATCTCTGTTTTTTCAGAATTTAGTAGTAGGAAATTACTAGTCATCCAATTTTTTATATCAGCTATGCATTCCGTTAATTTTGTGAATTGGTAAGTTTTGTCAGGGCGTGAAGAAATATAGAGCTGAGTATCATCAGCATAATAGTGAAAGCTAATTCCATGTTTCCTAATGATATCTCCCAAGGGTAGCATGTACAGAGTGTGTGTGTGTGTGTGTGTGTGTGTGTGTGTGTGTGTGTGTGTGTGTGTGTGTGTGTGTGTGTGAGTGAGAGGGTATCATGTACAGAGTGAACAGCAGCGGTCCTAGTACTGAGCCTTGTGGTACGCCATACTGAACTTGTGATCGATAAGACATCTCTTCATTTACTGCTACAAACTGATAACGGTCAGATAAGTGTGATTTAAACCATGCTAGTGCAATTCCACTAATGCCAACATAATGTTCGAGTCTATTTAAAAGAATGTTGTGGTCGATAGTGTCAAATGCAGCACTAAGATCGAGTAACACTAATAGAGAGATACAACCACGATCGGATGATAAGAGCAAATCATGTGTGACTCTAATGAGAGCTGTCTCAGTACTGTGGTACAGTCTAAATCCTGACTGGAAATCCTCGCAGATATCATTTCTTTCTTAAAAGGAACATAGTTGTGAGGATACCGCCTTTTCTAGTATCTTTGACAGAAAAGGTAGATTCGAGATCGGCCTGTAATTGAATAAATACTGTAGGATCAAGTTGCGTTTTTTTAACAAGCGGTTTAATCATAGCCAGCTTAAAGGTTTTTGGTACGTATCCTAGAGACAAAGACAAATTAATGATATTAAGAAGAGGATCTATGACCTCTGGAAGCATCTCTTTCAGGAGCTTAGTCGGTATAGGGTCTAACATACATGTTGTCGATTTAGATGATTTAACGAGTTTAGTAAATTTTTCCTCTCCTATAGCAACGAATGAATCAAATTTTTCTACAATGCACTGCCTGATGTGATACTGTAGAAGACGGTTGCATACACAGTACATAAAGCGAACCATTTGTTTGAAATGCATCTGTTAAAATATAAAACCACAATCCAATATAAAAGCAAAGATCTAAGAATAATAGTTCTCCTAAAAAACCTAGCTTGCTCTTAACATTATACAGTCAATGATCAATATCCTCTCAAAAGTATTGCAGTCACGGATCAAAAAATAAGCGTGAATAAAAAAATGTGTAAAAACACGTAAAAATATATTGCACAAACTGAAAAAACAAAAAAACAGGCAGCTCGTTCCATATTCTAGCTGTAAAAACCTCACTGTGAGCACACAAACACACACACACAGCATGCGTCCCCTCAGTATGGCACAGTGGGTATTTGTTCCCCATAGCATCCTTGACGCAGTGCGAGTTCCCATTCGAAAGAGAACGCTTCAGGTTACTAATGTAACGGTTCCCATTCGAAAGAGAACGCTTCAGGTTACTAATGTAACGGTTCCCTGAGAAAGAGAACGCTTCAGGTTACTAATGTAACGGTTCCCATTCGAAAGAGAACGCTTCAGGTTACTAATGTAACGGTTCCCATTCGAAAGAGAACGCTTCAGGTTACTAATGTAACGGTTCCCATTCGAAAGAGAACGCTTCAGGTTTCTAATGTAACGGTTCCCATTCGAAAGAGAACGCTTCAGGTTACTAATGTAACGGTTCTCTGAGAAAGAGAACGCTTCAGGTTACTAATGTAACGGTTCCCTGAGAAGGAGAACGCTTCAGGTTACTAATGTAACGGTTCCCTGAGAAAGAGAACGCTAGGTTACTAATGTAACGGTTCCCTGAGAAAGAGAACGCTTCAGGTTTCTAATGTAACGGTTCCCTGAGAAAGAGAACGCTTCAGGTTACTAATGTAACGGTTCCCTGAGAAAGAGAACGCTTCAGGTTACTAATGTAAAGGTTCCCATTCGAAAGAGAACGCTTCGGGTTACTAATGTAACGGTTCCCATTCGAAAGAGAACGCTTCAGGTTACTAATGTAACGGTTCCCTGAGAAGGAGAACGCTTCAGGTTACTAATGTAAAGGTTCCCATTCGAAAGAGAACGCTTCGGGTTACTAATGTAACGGTTCCCATTCGAAAGAGAACGCTTCGGGTTACTAATGTAACGGTTCCCATTCAAAAGAGAACGCTTCGGGTTACTAATGTAACGGTTCCCTGAGAAAGAGAACGCTTCAGGTTTCTAATGTAACGGTTCCCTGAGAAAGAGAACGCTTCAGGTTACTAATGTAACGGTTCCCTGAGAAAGAGAACGCTTCAGGTTTCTAATGTAACGGTTCCCTGAGAAAGAGAACGCTTCAGGTTACTAATGTAACGGTTCCCTGAGAAAGAGAACGCTTCAGGTTACTAATGTAATGGGTTCCCTGAGAAGGAGAACGCTTCAGGTTTCTAATGTAACGGTTCCCTGAGAAAGAGAACGCTTCAGGTTACTAATGTAACGGTTCCCTGAGAAAGAGAACGCTTCAGGTTACTAATGTAACGGTTCCCTGAGAAAGAGAACGCTTCAGGTTTCTAATGTAACGGTTCCCTGAGAAAGAGAACGCTTCAGGTTTCTAATGTAACTGTTCCCTGAGAAAGAGAACGCTTCAGGTTACTAATGTAACGGTTCCCTGAGAAGGAGAACGCTTCAGGTTACTAATGTAACGGTTCCCTGAGAAGGAGAACGCTTCAGGTTACTAATGTAACGGTTCTCTGAGAAAGAGAACGCTTCAGGTTTCTAATGTAATGGTTCCCATTCGAAAGAGAACGCTTCAGGTTACTAATGTAACCGTTCCCTGAGAAAGAGAACGCTTCAGGTTACTAATGTAATGGGTTCCCTGAGAAGGAGAACGCTTCAGGTTTCTAATGTAACTGTTCCCTGAGAAAGAGAACGCTTCAGGTTACCAATGTAACGGTTCTCTGAGAAAGAGAACGCTTCAGGTTACTAATGTAACGGTTCCCTGAGAAAGAGAACGCTTCAGGTTACTAATGTAACGGTTCCCTGAGAAAGAGAACGCTTCAGGTTTCTAATGTAACGGTTCCCTGAGAAAGAGAACGCTTCAGGTTTCTAATGTAACGGTTCCCTGAGAAAGAGAACGCTTCAGGTTTCTAATGTAACGGTTCCCTGAGAAAGAGAACGCTTCAGGTTTCTAATGTAACGGTTCCCTGAGAAAGAGAACGCTTCAGGTTACTACTGTAACGGTTCTCTGAGAAAGAGAACGCTTCAGGTTACTAATGTAACGGTTCCCTGAGAAAGAGAACGCTTCAGGTTTCTAATGTAACGGTTCCCTGAGAAAGAGAACGCTTCAGGTTTCTAATGTAACGGTTCTCTGAGAAAGAGAACGCTTCAGGTGACTAATGTAACGGTTCCCTGAGAAAGAGAACGCTTCAGGTTACTAATGTAACGGTTCCCTGAGAAAGAGAACGCTTCAGGTTACTAATGTAACGGTTCCCTGAGAAAGAGAACGCTTCAGGTTACTAATGTAACGGTTCCCTGAAAAGGAGAATGCTTCAGGTTTCTAATGTAACGGTTCCCTGAGAAAGAGAACGCTTCAGGTTACTAATGTAACGGTTCCCTGAGAAAGAGAACGTTTCAGGTTTCTAATGTAACGGTTCCCTGAGAAAGAGAACGCTTCAGGTTACCAATGTAACGGTTCTCTGAGAAAGAGAACGCTTCAGGTTTCTAATGTAACGGTTCCCTGAGAAAGAGAACGCTTCAGGTTTCTAATGTAACTGTTCCCTGAGAAAGAGAACGCTTCAGGTTACTAATGTAACGGTTCCCTGAGAAGGAGAACGCTTCAGGTTACTAATGTAACGGTTCCCTGAGAAGGAGAACGCTTCAGGTTACTAATGTAACGGTTCTCTGAGAAAGAGAACGCTTCAGGTTTCTAATGTAATGGTTCCCATTCGAAAGAGAACGCTTCAGGTTACTAATGTAACCGTTCCCTGAGAAAGAGAACGCTTCAGGTTACTAATGTAATGGGTTCCCTGAGAAGGAGAACGCTTCAGGTTTCTAATGTAACTGTTCCCTGAGAAAGAGAACGCTTCAGGTTACCAATGTAACGGTTCTCTGAGAAAGAGAACGCTTCAGGTTACTAATGTAACGGTTCCCTGAGAAAGAGAACGCTTCAGGTTACTAATGTAACGGTTCCCTGAGAAAGAGAACGCTTCAGGTTTCTAATGTAACGGTTCCCTGAGAAAGAGAACGCTTCAGGTTTCTAATGTAACGGTTCCCTGAGAAAGAGAACGCTTCAGGTTTCTAATGTAACGGTTCCCTGAGAAAGAGAACGCTTCAGGTTTCTAATGTAACGGTTCCCTGAGAAAGAGAACGCTTCAGGTTACTACTGTAACGGTTCTCTGAGAAAGAGAACGCTTCAGGTTACTAATGTAACGGTTCCCTGAGAAAGAGAACGCTTCAGGTTTCTAATGTAACGGTTCCCTGAGAAAGAGAACGCTTCAGGTTTCTAATGTAACGGTTCTCTGAGAAAGAGAACGCTTCAGGTGACTAATGTAACGGTTCCCTGAGAAAGAGAACGCTTCAGGTTACTAATGTAACGGTTCCCTGAGAAAGAGAACGCTTCAGGTTACTAATGTAACGGTTCCCTGAGAAAGAGAACGCTTCAGGTTACTAATGTAACGGTTCCCTGAAAAGGAGAATGCTTCAGGTTTCTAATGTAACGGTTCCCTGAGAAAGAGAACGCTTCAGGTTACTAATGTAACGGTTCCCTGAGAAAGAGAACGTTTCAGGTTTCTAATGTAACGGTTCCCTGAGAAAGAGAACGCTTCAGGTTACCAATGTAACGGTTCTCTGAGAAAGAGAACGCTTCAGGTTACTAATGTAACGGTTCCCTGAGAAAGAGAACGCTTCAGGTTACTAATGTAACGGTTCCCTGAAAAGGAGAATGCTTCAGGTTTCTAATGTAACGGTTCCCTGAGAAAGAGAACGCTTCAGGTTACTAATGTAACGGTTCCCTGAGAAAGAGAACGCTTCAGGTTACTAATGTAACAGTTCCCTGAGAAAGAGAACGCTTCAGGTTACTAATGTAACGGTTCCCTGAGAAAGAGAACGCTTCAGGTTACTAATGTAACGGTTCCCTGAGAAAGAGAACCCTTCAAAATATAATTTTTGCTGCTATCTTCTGTCTTCTTCAGCTACGCCGGAACCACCGGAACTTCCTGTAAATGGTCTAAAAGTCCGAACCATAGAGAAAATGCGTTCACACTAGAAACGAACCAAATCTTTGTTCAGTTTGATGCGGACCGAGACTACCGGTCACATAAGCATATACAACTCACAGATAGTCACAGATATTGTGCAGATACTTTCAGTAGGAAACAGTTAACATTCGTGTTATATTAGAGGTGGTTTGTGGCATCATTTATAATGAATTCAAGCTGATGGGAAATGAGGAAATGTGCAATCATACTGAATCTCTTACTAACAAGCTTTCAGGAATCAAGCTTTTGAAAATTGAGGGAAAAAAATCACTCACATCCACTCAATAGGGGAGTGTTTTATAATGGAAGAAACCAAATCAATTACGATACTCAGCAGAAGTGCTTCAAGTTAAATCCTTCATGACTGACACTTTAAATGGGTCATGAACTGGCTTTTTAATTTTTTTATATTGTTGTCTGAGGTCAACTTATGACGTTCGCTTGGTTTTTACATTCACAAACATCAAAATGAATAAGTAATAGGCTATTTTCTACCCTGGTTTTGAGCCTAGCTCCTGAAACGCTCGGTTTTTATGGGCGTGCCGCATTGAAGACTTGGAAGTAAACGCCCACTGCTATGATTGGATAACAGTTTTGCATATTATAATGAGTTTCATGTAATGCGCGAATGGGTGGGTGGGGCTAAACGGGCAGTGTTTGAAGTAGGCGTTGATCTTCTTCTGCGGAGGCGGGGTTTGACACCCTTTGACGTCATAGATCCCCACCCCACTCGTTCGCTGTGCCTGCTGTCAATAAAAGCTTTTATTGGACTAACAAGGACGTTTTCAGTTCTGAAACTTACAGGATATTCTTATAGTATGATGACCTCTTATATGTCAAAAGCTCAAGAAAAATTTGATTTCTCAGTTCATCACCCCTTTAAAGAATGCATAAAAACTGTATCATTTTAGCTATCATAATCTTTTAATTCATCATATGTGAAATATATGCATCACATCACTTTTGTGTTCACGATCAACATGTGGATGAAAGTGTTCATTACTGTCATTATTTACTAGGGCTGGGTATTGACACAAATTTCACAATTCGATTAGATTTTGATTCACAAGCTTGCAATTCGATTTGATTCAATATTGATTATTTTGGATATCAGGTTCAATACATGGCAAATTTTCTCAAGGAAACTATGGGAGTCAGTTAGCCTATAGGCTTCATTAGCCTACTATAATATTGAAGGTAAAAATTAACTGATTTGTATGCAAACACTTAAATTACACTTTTATTTATTTTTATAATAATAATGTTATATGAAATATAAACATTTAAATGGTGGCTGTCATAAAAACTTGCCAGATTTATTCAAACATGCATTAAATATTAAAGAACATTAAAAACGATAATGAATATGTAATATGGTGCATATATTTAGCAGAATGCTCCTCTCTAGAGTTAATTTTTCTCGCTGACTGACGAGTTTATGGTCACTGGATATGGTTTTTCTGAGGTAAATGTGACGTTACATGACATTGTTTACAAGCAGTTTTACTGACGTCTTTCCACGGTTGAAACACTGATTGAGCGATTCCATACGGATTTCGATAAGTTGTACTCTACCTTTTAACACACTTTCAGAAGCTCATTCATGTTTATCTCGCGCTGTAACTGGTGTTATTAAGGCGGAGGAGAAGATCACGTGCTTCTCTAGAGCTGAGCCAGAGCGATCTCACGCCACAGCGACAAAACGCTATTTATGTTTCTGAATTTCGTAAGAAAATGGACGTAATTTGAAATCTGAGACTTTATTTCATATCAATAGTAACAAAGCACAAAGATTATTGCGATTGATTGGATTGGATGCGCGCTAAATGTTCCATTCATTCATCAGCTGAAAACATGATGATAGCATAATCGATTCCTGGGATTTAAGAATCGATACCGGTTCGTGAAAATGAGAATGGATTGAAATTGAGAAATCTGTATTTTTTACCCAGCCCTACTATTTACATTAAGCTGAGATGCTGTTTGATTGTTCCTCAAGTGTACCGTGAAAAAGTCTAATGTTCACAATATCTGAACATGAATTAGCTTTTCACCAATATTAACACAACATAATTTAACATGTGGAACGCACATTTTGAAATGATTTGTAAATCTTTAACAGAAATGCCCATTTCTCGTGTGGATACAGTTAATATGCTTTACATTTATCACTACATCAAGTGTCCATAATTAGAATCAGACACAGATTAGTGGAACATTATTAAAGCGTAGTGCAGAATCAAACTAACTCAACGTTTACTGACGGATTGATGTGGAGATTCACACACGTCAGTGTCTTTATTATTTATTTATTTTATTATTAGGGCCCAAGCCCTGAAAGGGCGAAGGCCCTATTGTTTTCGTAAGGATTTTGAAGGATGATTGAAATCACTCTCTTATTTTTACCCGATTTGCTTCAAACTTTATGTGTATAATGTAGACACACGGCAGATGTAGACCTGTGAAAGGATTATTGATATCTTAGATACTGTTGCCGTGGCAACGCATCAAACTTTAATATTCTTTTCGGATGCGTTTGAGACTCTTAGCATGCTTGAAATTGGATGAAACTCGACAGATACATCACATTTATTAGCCAGTAGACATGTGCAAAGTTTCAGAAACGGGCGTGGCAGGGGGACTCAACAGCGCCCCCTTGAACGGGGTCTGAAAACTTGGTCCATATATCAAACACGCTTGCATGAATTAATATGAAACTCGGTACACATATAGATCTCATCGGGCCGAACAACTTTCCCTCTGTCAAGTTTCACGCCAGCCCAACAGGAAGTCGGCTATTATGGGTTGTTTGGAAAACGCTTGCTGTGGAATGTGAAATACTCCTCCTAGAAAATTCATCCCATCCCCACCAAACTCGGTGTGCATGAAGTCAAGACATTGAGGATGCTAAATTGCGGACGGATTTTTGATATCTCGAACGGTTTGGCCGTGGCGAGGAAACAAATTTATGGCGAGAAAAGAGAGACACGAAGTGTTATAACTTCTGCACACATTAACTGATCTTGATGAAACTTCAGCAGTGTGTTCGTGGTAAGAGGCCGGTCAGATGGATGCAACTATTGTGAGTCAAAGTTATAGCGCCACCAACTGGCAACAAGAACTGTGTCACTTTCAAAATGCTTTTGGCAAAATGGGGGGGGGGGTTACTTTTACCCACAGTTACAAAAATCAGTACATATATTGGTCTCATCGAGCCGGACAAGTTTCTAATTTACAGTCATTAGCTCTGACCAACAGGAAGTCAGATATTTTGGTTTGAATGTGGATTTATTTGCAAAATCGGCCTCTGAATTTTATATATATATATATATATATATATTTTAAAGTGACAAGACAGAGAATATTACTTGTCCGATATATATATATATATATATATATATATTACATTTATATATATAAATATATAAATATATATATATATATATATATATATATATATATATAAATATAGCTGCGAGCAGCGATGGAGGGCCCAAGCCGGTGACACCGCCACCACGGTGCCTTTAGTGCAACTAAATGCACCAGGGTGGCGGTGCCACCGGCTTGGGCCCGCAATCGCTGCTCGCAGCTATATTTATTATTGTATTTTGTTTAATGTGTTCATATTTTGTATGCTGCAGGGTTTGTGTGTCTGGAATGAAACTGCAAATAAAGTGATTTTGTTTTCAGTAGGCCTACTAAAAGTTGTTATAATATTTTGTCTTTACTGATGTTTTTATTCAGCCCTTACTGCATAATCATAATTTGATAAACTTACAGTATGACAGAATCTTAGTATTTTATCACTGTATTTCTGGATGTTCACATTCTCCTTTCTATAACACTTGTGTCTTTTTTAAATGGTTTTATATTGTGGAGTTTGGTTTGCTGATTGCTGATGCGGTTGCATGTGCATTAACTGTTAATGATGTTTAATGCATCTTTGTTTGGTGTTTCTGGAGTTAATTCAGGCTATAAAAGAACATGAGCAGCTCATAAACACCATCATCTCCTGATGAGCAGCGTCTTCAGTCTTCAGTCTGAGTCCCGGTAAGATCATATTATTGTGTCATTGTGTTTCAGCCTTTATTCAAAAGTTAGCACATGTTGTTCAGCTTGTTGACTCTCTAGTGTGCTTGATTATGTGTAGAAGAAATTAAAGAAATGAAGATGGAATTGTTTAAAGCAGGTTTGGAAGTTTTCTTTAAGGTCCAGTCGGAACCAGTTTCCATTTCAGGTTCTTGATATTGATATCAGCTCATAAACTTCATCTTCTGTTTCCCAGGTGAAAAGGAAATCTATTTAAATTGCTTTTTTGGACATACTTAATATATTTAAATTATACTGTACTAAGTGCGAAATAAATGTATTATTTTGAAACAACAGTATATTAAATGTATTTCAAGATATGCTTAAGATCAATTTTAAGTTATTTGCAATATATTTTAATATATTAAATTGTGCTAAAATGGATCCACTTCAACCACATTTAGTGCATTTAAGTGTATTTCTTTACAGTTCATTTAAAATATAGCCTATATTCATATTTCTTAAACTACAGTTATCATATATTTGAGGCTTAATATTAATGTACTTCAAGAACATTTTAATAGCATTTCAGCTCATTAGAAATATATTAGCATTACACTAATAGTTTATTATAAAGCTGTTTTAATCAGTATTCAAAATAATATATTAAAAGTGCAAAAGTAATTAAATATAAATGTGGAGACACACACACACTTTGAAATCAAGAAAACTTTAATATACTATCTTGTTGTGTGCATTAGAAAATAAATACCTAGAGTACATTAGAAAAGTACAGCAGCAGATATAATCTCTTGAACAAAATACATTATAATAGATGAAAGAACATTGTAGAACATTTCTGTTATCCCTGTATTACTGAAGAGTACACTATGAATATTACATCACTCAATAAATAATCCATCTGAGTTTGATCATCATTCTGAATATGATCTGGATGAAGTCTGACATAATCATGGTTTTCTCAGCTTTTTGCTCAAAACGTTTTTTTTTTATTATTAAACTTTCCCACTTTTAAGTGTTGTTAAAAAAAGGAATGCATGTTTTTGTTTTTTTAAAGCAGAGTGTCGATTCTTTCTTTTGATATATTACATGTTCAGATATTCATACAACACAATATTCTGTGGGCCGTGAAGCTTTAGTGAAAGTGAGCAAAGACACCTGCGGGGAAAGAGTTATAAACGCTGAGTGAACTTTAAAACTGAGAGCATCAGATATAAAGCGTTCTCAGATTACTTCAGTCGTCGTAGTTGAGCCGAACCGTTTGTGAAAGTTAGACTGGTTTTTCACTCAAACCACCATTGTTAGTTAATTGTGTCTTTAAGGTAATTACAGTTGCACACGTTTGTCTGTAATCTCATGCATTTCCTCCATTAGATCCACAAGCTTTAAGATGTGTGTTTTTACAGTGTGTGCAGTGAATGAAGAGCAGTGGAAACTTGAGAAACATCTGTCAGTCTGTGTGTTGCTCCTCAAACTTCTGCTTTGACCTGCAGACGAAACACACAATCCTGTCAGTAACGTAAGTTCTTCAAGATTTACTCCTAGTTTAATAAACCATTGTACACTTGCAGCTGTGCTGGACTGAATATTCAGAACGACAGCATTCTTGCTTCTGTGATATTGTTCAAATGGAGGATTTCCAAACTTTAATCTTAGCTTTCTAACATTACACACATCTCCTCTAAAGAACATGTAGAGCAAACTGAGGAAACTTTATTTCAACAATCACACAGAAAACAAGTTATGTCATATATTTTTCCCTAATGTTTTTAATAACGTAGTAAATAGTAAATGAATGCATGTTTTTAAACTAATGACTGGTTTGTTATTTAGTGTTGCTTGTCAAGATTTAATGAAACAATGGCAGAACAAAACGCCAGCAGCAACAGATCAAGTGAAGATTATTATTATAATATCAACGCCAGCAGCAACAGATCAAGTGGAGTAAATAATAATTATCATGACGAAGATGAATGGAGTCGTCAGATGAGGGAATTTCTCAGTAAACTTGTCTCTGCAAACTCATTCATTATCATGATCATTTCAGCCATTGAGATTGTAATCATGATCTTAACTCTGTTTGCGTTGTGTGCTCTTATCAAATCTAATCGCTCCACTCCAGTGTTTGTTATTCATTTGATTCTTTCAGATCTCATTCAGATCATTTCTGTATTAACACACACATTCACATTGTCAGAGTATGCCTATAATGCATATTGGTATAGTTTGATTGTGGGTGTGTATTTTATGGCATGTGTTGCTTTTGAACGATATCTTCTGGTTTCTCATCCTATCTGGTACAGATCTCATCATTCACTAAAAGTCTGCTGTGTCGTTTCTGTGATATTCTGGTTTGTTCCTCTGATCTTTGCAGACGTTAACTCTGATCTGCTGTTTAGCTATCTGTCCCGATCGATCGGCTGTTTAATCCCCTACCCGATAATCATTCTGTGTTTTGTTGGCACTTGTCGCGGTCTTTCACGCACAATATCACTTACTTCTCTAAAGCGCAAGAAAATTTTGGCCAGTTTGTTCCTGGTGCTTCTGACTTACACTTTTCTCGTTCTCCCCTTCATAATCATGCCTTTTACTGAAGGTCATTTTCACAGTACATTGTATGGTATAATTTGGTATTCGTCTAGTTATCTCCTGTTTCTGAACCCACTGGCTGACTGTGTATTGTACATGTTTTTGAGGCCTGATGTCGGAGGGTTAATGAAGTCTGTTCACTGCTGTTGTAGAACTGACACACATCAGAGTTCGACACACAGCCGGGACGAACACTCTCGAGACAGTAGTGCAGCGTTTGCCTGCTGTGTTTCAATGCAAAAGCCTGCGTCTCATTCACAGACCGCCTGCAGTTCAGTTTAAACACCTGCACTCAATAAATTAAGTCAATGTCATTCTTTTCACTCACACACCCTTCCTTTCTGTGACATTTAGGTTTATTAGAGAGAACTCTTGACTCATAAAACTCAAAACTCAATTGCTCTGTTTGCGCTCCATTAAACACATACGGTAAACAGAGTTTTATTAAAGATGAATTGATGTGCCGTTGATGCTTCTGCTGGCGTTCTGTATCAGCAGGACTTTATCATACGATGGAGAGGAGGGTTGTATAAAGCACGGTTTATTCTCATTAATTCCCCCGATAGACTGACAGATCAACAACAAGTAGTTTAATGTCATAGTCTTGCTTGTGTTCCTAATGCATGTACATTATACTCTTTTACCAAATAACTACTATTCACGCTATTATTCACAGCACTTGAATATTGTTAGTTTAACTTCTATTGTTCTCCTCATTTGTAAATCGCTTTGGATTAAAGCGTCTGCTAAATGATTCAATGTAAATGTATTAAAAAGATGGTTCACTCAAAAATGAAAACTGACATAATGTACATATGCCCTCATGTCGACCAAAAGCTGAATAACTTTCTTTCTTCTGTGGAACATAAAAGAACATAAAAGATTAGAAGTCAGTGGACAGTTTCGGGGGAACTATCCCTAAAAAGACTTGATTTAAAGTGCACAGAATATATTAGAAGAGTACTAAGTTTATATACACATATTAACCAGAGCTTGCATGGAAATCAGAAGAGAGTTATTTGTAATATCATTGTGTCTTTATAGAAGTGTTTCATATCGAGTCAGAGGCTGTCCTGTATTCTCTCTCTTCTATCATTAATGTAATTAAAGAGCTCTCAGTTCTCCTGTTTCAGTCTGTGATTATTTGACCAATAACAGCTGAGCTGAACTGAGAAGGTCCACTTCCAGAAGAGAGAATCCACTTGCTCGAATGAGTTTAATGCAGAGACTCCACATGGAAAGAGCTCTCGCTCCGCCACAGTATAAGCCTTATTCCGCCTCTCCCACTGTTAATACTTCACTCTTCCGCATTTTCTCATCCGACTTCCGCTAAACTGACACGGCACATCCGGTAGCTAGTTCAGTAGTTAGAAGATGGTTTATAGCTATATAGCCAAAACTTTAGCGAAATGACAAATAACGTTGATACCGTAAATGTTTTAAATTGGGAGCACGGAGAAAACTTCGTCTGATGATCAGATGGTCTTATATTGTCCCATCCATCATCATTGTTAACGTGGGTATAGACGATGTGGAGAAGTGGCCAGAGGTAACCTATGGGGACAGGTTTAACTACTTCGTCCTGTCAGAAGGAGTTGATGGAACAGCAATGAAAAATTATAAAAGTACTGAGGCCTATCAATATTTACTCAGTGGGAAAGTGGGTCGTGTCCTCTTACACAGTGATGGTGGTTTCGTCTCTTTAAAGCAGATGCGACCCAGCCAGTCCAGACCACTCTGCGTGGAGCTAGTCAGTCACAGGGACCAGTGGAGGCTACTGGATGATCGAGCAGCGCTGCTGTGGGAAGGTCCTCTATATTATGGAAGGTAAGACTATCACACTGTAGCGAAATCAGCTCAAATGAGGGGAATGTATAATAATTAATAATCAACAATTAATCATACTGGTTATGAGCCATTATTACCTACACATTTTAAATCGCCCAAAAAGGGAATACATAGCCTGTATATTTGTAACTCTGTATATAGATAATTAACCACAACGAATTATAATTAATTATAAATATAAATTTAAGAATAACCTACCAAATTAATTCCACATCGAATAATCCGTCCGTCCACCGAACCGACCATACGATCTTCTTATCAACTCTCAGGGAGTATTATTCTTCTTATAAACTCTCAAGAAAGGTCATTCTTCTGGCCATGAAGCATAACCTTCTTGTTCTATAAGATTACTAACCTGTAGGTGAATCATAATGTAAAGCTTGTAGCTTAAGATCACACATTTAAGAGGCTTTGTTCGATGAGCAGCAGACAGAGACAATCCAGCGTATAATGGGTTTTTAATAAATGAAACTATAAACATACAATTACATTTAACAAAGAATATATATATGAACAGTAACGAAAGTAAAGAAAGAAAGAAAGAAAGAGCAGATCACAGAATGATCACCTAAAATCACCTTAAAAAGACAACCTTCAACGTATTTAAATCTCGATAGAAATAATACTTGCATGGGACTTTGTTGCTGACGAGAATGCGTGTGTGTGAGTGTCCGTCTCTGGTGTGTCCGTCCGCGGGAAGTTCGAACGGTTACTCGTAAGCGGAGTTGCCAGAAACTCAGTTTAAGTCCGTTTCACTCGTAGGTAGAAATGAATGAGCACGAGACTAAAACGAGGCAAAACATAAAACAAAACTCGGAGAGAGGACAAACTTAGATAGACAAAACAAACTTGAAGAACACAAAAGCTTGAAGCGAAACAAAGAGCAACAAAAACAAGAAGAGAGCGAACATGAAGAGTCATCTCCCTAAGAGAACCCCTGTCCCTTTGCGGGATGAACTGACCAACAGACTTTATAAAATCTTGCAATGTTCGTGTGGTTAACATTATAAATGTATATATTTATGTATATTAACATATGTTTGTGACATATACACAGCTGATGACCATCGGCAGGCTAAGTATCTTGTCAAATCTCTTAATTGTGCAGTGGAGTAAGGTACGTGAATGGAGTCCAGGTAAGTACAGTGCATGCATAATTATTAAGCAATTCGATTTTCTGATCATATCTTTTTTGCAAGCATATTTTACCAATTCCAAACCACATCAATCCTAATAACTACTATTAATTGTGCATTTTAGGTGTGCATATTAAGCAGGTTTATCAAACACACCAACAATGTTCATCAAACACTGTAACACTCTCAATATGTGTCGACATGTCTCGATGTCACATCAATAAAATACAAATAGTTCAGTCATTTCACGATGCAAAAGAGATGTGCATTATTTAAATCCCCAGAATATACATATCAACAATCAAACACATGAGCAAAATCCACTTTGTCGTGACTTATCGTAGTTCCCATAGTCTTTGCACTAACAGATGAGTCGCATATCTCTTACCACAACCTTCGTTAGTCCCAGACAAATGTACCCCAGTCCTTTGTGCCGCATTGCGTCAAAAAGTCCAATGTCACGAAACACTCCAAAACAACACAAGTAAATCCTGCCAGCGAGGCATGCTGAAAACAAGGATATCCACCTGGTAAGCCAGAGGTCCGTCAATTGGAAAAGTTCCCGGGAAAACAACACACCACACATTGGTTCCTACCCCCTTATATACATATGCAATCGTCATTCATGAAGAAAACACCAAACAGGAAGAAACAAAAACAGGAAATAATACAAGAGTCCAGCACAGCATTATAGGAATTGGAGTCAAGAACTTCATAGTATTAGAAATCAAGATACAATTTGATAACCTTAATCCCATTTCCATTCTTGCATAACACACTGACATAAATTAAATATAATTAAAGCTGCAAGCAGCGATGAAAAGGGCCCTCGCACCCCTGCCACCGCCACCCGGCGCCTTTAGGAAATGCCTTAAGATTACACTCACCAAATTTGAAGAGGATCAGATCAAAACTGTAGGAGGAGTACGTTAAAGTACAACATCAGGAAATTACGAAAAATGTCCAAAATCTTGGAGGAAGTTCAAAATAGATCACTTCCTGTTGTGTTTAGGGCTATGCTCCAAGAGACTTTTCTGTAGGTATTGGGTCAATACATGCATGTACCAAATTTCATACCTGTACGTGAAACCAGGAGCCGGGGCAAAATGTGGGGGCAATAATTTACCGAATTTGCCCCCCCCAATTCTGAAAACCATATCACACGTAAATTTTCACCACTTCTGAGGCGTGTGCAAAGTTTCATGATTTTTCGAGCATGTTTTGTATTTGCCACACTTCCTGCTACCAGCAGATGGCGCTATTGCTATAACCAAATATGAGCATGGTCATGTGTTCAGGACAGGACTCTTATCAAACATGTGAAGTTTGGGACAGATTGGAAATTGTATGGCTGAGCTACTGCAGGCTGTCTGTGGTTGCCTAGCAACATCGGAACTGCATTCAACATTAATATTGAACTTATCTGATCATGTATATCACCAGAAGGCCGAAATTGGGTGAACGTTTGTCAGGCCGCCGAGGGCACACCCTTCGACGAAAACTCTAGATCTTCGCAATTTAACGTCACAAAGGCCTTAAGATTACACTCACCAAATTTGAAGAGGATCAAATCAAATCTGTAGGAGTTCGTTAAAGTACAACATCAGGAAATTCCGAAAAATGCCCAAAATCTAGGAGGAAGTTCAAAATAGCTAACTTCCTGTTGTGTTTAGGGCTATGCTCCAAGAGACTTTTCTGTAGGTATTGGGTCATTACATGTATGTACCAAATTTCATACCTGTACATGAAACCAGGAGCCGGGGCAAAATGTGGGGGCAATAATTTACCGAATTTGCCCCCCCCAATTCTGAAAACCATATCACACGTAAATTTTCACCACTTCTGAAGCGTGTGCAAAGTTTCATGAGTTTTCGAGCATGTTTAGGCCCTCTAAAAAGCGATTCACTTTGGAGAAGAAGAAGAAGAAGAATAATAAACGGAGCAAAAACAATAGGGTCCTCTCACCATCGGTGCTCGGGCCCTAAATATGTAGAGGTGCTACATAGTTCCCTCCCCCAGTCTATGACATAGTAGGAAAAGGACCATAGTACCTTTTCAAATAAACAACATTAATACTGTCAGCTTTTTCAGGAGAACCCCATCTTATACTGTAGTTTACTTGCCCCAATTTCTTTTCCACCCTAGCAGGCCCCCCTCCCATTTAGGTGTAAGCTTGGCTGAAAACCTGTTAGGAGCACTAGAGATAGGATGAGAACGGAACCAGACCAGATCACCTGGTTTAAACTGCGCATCTTTATGCCGGGCATTGTAATATCTAGCTTGTCTGGCACATTGCAATCCCACTCTACGTGCTACCTCATCTGCCAATCTTCTTTGTCTGTCTAGCAATGTATAGGCAGCTTGATTCGGAGATGGTGATTTATATAAAAGTCTTTCAAGTGGACCTTTCAAAGATCTTCCAAGCATCAGTTGTGCCGGAGTTACACCAGTCGACTCATGATGTGCTGAATTGATAGCGAATCTTAGCTCTGGAAGCCACTGATCCCAATTTGAGTGCTTATCTCCAACAAATGATGCAATCATAGTTTTCAAGGTTTTATTTACTCTTTCGGTTAAATTTGCTTGGGGATGATAACTGGTTGTTAATTTCTGCCCCACTCCCCAATCTTTACATAGTTCAACCAAAAGATTTGACGTGAATTGAGGCCCCCTGTCAGATACAAGATATCGAGGTACCCCCCACCTGATAAATATCTCTTCCTTTAGTATTTTCACTATCTTCGGCGTTGTACTATCTTTTAATGGAAAGAGTTCGACCCATTTTGTATAGTAGTCAACAATCACCAGCAGGATCGTGTTTCTTTTCTTACTTAAAGGAAGAGGACCCATTAGATCAATTCCCAGCGTATGGCTGGGTTCTGTAACTTCTGTTGACTGCATAAGCCCAGACGGTTTGGAACATTCCCCCTTGTATCTCTGGCAAACGTTACATGCCTTGACATGTTCACAAACGTCTTTGTGAACAGTAGGCCACCTCTAGGACCCTCATGAGTGTCTTTAATCTGCCTAGATGTCCTCCCAAGGGGTTGTCATGGAAGTAGTCCAAGAACGACTTCACCAAGACTTGTGGGACCACCACTTGGAATTTATGCCCATCCTGTTTTAGAGGTACTCGTCGATACAGAATGCCTTGATGTTCCTCCACTTGTATCCTCCCAGGTTTCTGAGGCAGATCTTGATTACGTTTCTTCAATGATGGAATGTCAGGGTCACTAGCCTGGGCTTTAGCTATCTCAGACAGATTGTGTGGCAAGTCAGTAGTGAGTTTGGATCTTGTTATAACCATGCAGGGTAACACACCTTCAGAGCGGGCCGGATATATTCTTGAAAGAGCATCTGGTACCTGGTTGAGGCAACCCCGTCGATAGAAAACCTTGAAGCTAAAAGCTTGTAGTCGAAGAATCCACCTTGTCAACCTTGAAGATGTCTTCGGGCAATTAAAGGCCCAAGTCAAGGCTGCATGGTCTGTATAAACTTCAAACTCTACTCCTTCCAAGTAATGCCTCCACTTATCCACAGCCCAGACTACTGCCAGGCACTCTTTCTCAGAAGTTGAATAATTCGTTTCAGCCCCCTTTAGCATTCTTGAAGCATAGGCAATGACCTTCTCACCTTCCTCAGTACATTGAGTAAGGACAGCACCTAGCCCCACGTCGCTTGCAATAGGTATGTACCTGGAAGGGGAGTGACAAATTAGGCTGAGATAGCACAGGAGGATTTGTGACTGCACGTTTCAATTGCTCAAAACTGTCCTGACATTCCTGCGTCCAATTCCATCTCACTCCCTTCCACTTCATACGATTTTAAGGTGCAACAACATCCGAAAATGAGGTATAAACTTGTGATACCATCCTACAAGTCCTACAAACCTCTGTAGCGACAGGATATCACCGGGCACTGGATATTCACTTATGGCTTGAGTTGTGTCAGGATCCACCTCCACACCATTGTCTGACACTATGTGTCCCAAGAACTTCAGCTGACATTGAAAGAAGTGACACTTCATGTTCAGACTTAATCCTGCTTTACACAATTTCTCCATCACAGCTCTCAAATCAACTAGATGTTGCTCTTTTGTCTTGGAATATATGATGATATCATCAATATACACAAAGCAGCTTTTTCCAACGATCTCACTCAATCACGATCTCGCTGTCTGCATCAACCATTGGAAAGTGGCTGATGAGTTCCGTGCTCCAAACGGCATGGTCTTAAATTGAAATAGACCTGCTGTAGTAATAAAGGCTGTTTTCTGCTTAGAATCCTTTGCCATCTCCACCTGCCAATAACCTGACTTCAGGTCTAAGGCAGAAAACCACGTTGCCCCGTCCAAGGACTCCAAAATGTTGTGGATCATGGGCATAGGATAGGCATCTGAAATGGTCTTGCTATTTACCTTCCGATAGTCAACACAGAATCGGAATGTTCCATCAGTTTTCTCTACCAGGACAACGGGTGACGACCAAGGAGAGAGGGAGGGTTCAATGATGTTCTCTTTCAACATCTTTTCTACTTCTTCTTCAATAATCTTCTTTTTAAATGGTGAAACCCTATAAGCCCGGGATTTTACTGGAACTTCGTCTGAGGTCTGAATTTGATGTTTTACCACTGAAGTTTTTCCCAACTTTCCTGATGTTACATCCGGCCATTCCTGCATCAGCTGCTGTACCTCAGGAGGGAACAGATCTCCGTCAACCATTCCCGGCACATCCTTTCCGGTTCTTGAAAAGGAATATGATTGTTCCTCAGTTATAGGATAATACAAGCTGAGGTTGCTCCGTGGATGAGAGCTAATCATTTGATTTCCAGATCCTTGGATAAAAGATGGTTGTTGACTACAGATAAAAGGATAACCAGAGTCACCTCTTTTAGAGGGTAGTTTGTAACAGAGTTGTGAGAAATCAAAGGTGGCACCAACACGAGTCAAAAAGTCTAATCCCAGAACAACAGGAAAAACCAGGTGGGAGTCTTCCATTATATACACCTCCACCTTCCCTCTTTCTTGGTGCCACTCATACTTCAGCTCAACTTGTCCCTTCGATTGATGCATCTTTCCATCAGCCATCACAAAGTTCTGCTTAACATTCTGAATTTCATCATAATAATAATTAATAATAATTCATTACATTTATATAGCGCTTTTCTCGGCACTCAAAGCGCTTTACATAGAATGGTGGATCTCCTCAACCACCACCAATGTGCAGCATCCACCTGGATGATGCGACGGCAGCCATATTGCGCCAGAACGCCCACCACACACCAGTTTACTGGTGGAGAGGAGACAGTGATGAAGCCAATCAGTATATGGGGTTGACATTATTGAGGATCTTGTTCACCAGCTCTTCCTCACTCAACTCAGGTTTCCATTTTATACACAAAGCTCTGTAATCATATGCAAAGTCTCCAAGCTTTTGTCCAGGTTGCTGCACCATCACTCTCAGCTTCTCCTCCACTTCACTCATATAGTCTGCAGGGAGAAAGGCTGCCATGAAAGCTTCCAGTCATGGACTGTACACTTTACAGCCCTCCACCAACTCGAGGCTGAACTTTTAGCTTTCACATCGTTCTATGAAATGCAATACATCCGCTATTTCCATAGATAGTCCAAATTCAGGAAACTCTAGTCTAATCGGAGGATTTGCACAGAAGGAGGATGCCAGACCAGTCAAGCTATGTATATTAGTCTGAGACACATTACTAACAAGCTCAACATGGATTTGGGGAGTCGTGGTTCTCCTCGTAAGTAACCTTGGAGAAGTAGGGCTACTACAGAACTTAACTTTCAACAGTTTCCTCTCCCATTTCTCGTCTCGACGAAGCAAACAATTCACCACTTCCCTTTCCAACCTCTGATTATATTTTTCTTCTAATTTGGAGAGACTGATATCGATAATTTCCCTCAAACTGGTCTCTCTATTTAGAGAGCTATTAATGGCATCAGTTAGTTTAGTTTCTAAAACTTGTATCTGTTCTTTCACATTCCCAACTTCAGTTTTCATTTGCACCATTTCAGTTTGTGACAAAACATTTACAACACTTCTTGTCTCATCATCATCATCATCATCATCATCATCAGACTCATCAGATGTAACATATAATGAACTTAACATAGAAGATATTTCATTGGTGGAGTTCCTTCTTAATACAAAAGATTCAGCAGAAAAATCTGGCTCATTACCCTTTTGTTCTTTGTCTTGTCCCTCTACGTTCTCCTCATTAACACTCTCCATTATCCCCAATAATATACACACCACTTGCACATAAACAACTTCCACGTACGGTCCACCAATCTGTAACACTCTCAATATTAGCGATGTCACATCAATAAAATACAAATAGTTCAGTCATTTCACGATGCAAAAGAGATGTGCATTATTTAAATGCCCAGAATATACATATCAACAATCAAACACATGAGCAAAATCCACTTTGTCGTGACTGATCGTAGTTCCCATAGTCTTTGCACTAACAGATGAGTCGCATATCTCTTACCACAACCTTCGTTAGTCCCAGACAAATGTACCCCAGTCCTTTGTGCCGCATTGCGTCAAAAAGTCCAATGTCACGAAACACTCCAAAACAACACAAGTAAATCCTGCCAGCGAGGCATGCTGCAAACAAGGATATCCACCTGGTAAGCCAGAGGTCCGTCAATTGGAAAAGTTCCCGGGAAAACAACACACCACACATTGGTTCCTACCCCCTTATATACATATGCAATCGTCATTCATGAAGAAAACACCAAACAGGAAGAAACAAAAACAGGAAATAATACAAGAGTCCAGCACAGCATTATAGGAATTGGAGTCAAGAACTTCATAGTATTAGAAATCAAGATACAACTTGATAACCTTAATCCCATTTCCATTCTTGCATAACACACTGACATAAATTAAATATAAATATGTAGAGGTGCTACAACACACCAACAGCAAATACTGCCAAACCATTTCCCATCATCCGCAAACACAAAGAAAGACGTAAGAACCCAGTGTCCTACCGGTTCCACGGCAGCAAACATGTCCAAAGACGTCAGTCCTGTTGTTTTGTCCAAATCCAATCGTGCAATAATCCTTCTCATCAAACATACCTTTTGTTGACTAAATTATAGAGACACAATAGAAACCCAAAGCCACTGAGGAGCTGACACACACACACACACACACACACACACACACACACACACACTCACACACTCTCTCTCACACACACACACACACACTACAGGTGTTAACCCCACATTATTAATCACACTCCCCTTCTGCCCTCGGTCACATGACATTCACATCACATGACTCCAACAGGGACCATGACAGATTTGTAAAAAATCATCAAAATGGAAGGCACATTTTTTATTCTGGCGGGCAAAGAGTTAAATATACAAATAAAAATATATTAAAAATGTTCCTGAAATTGTGCCATTCTGTTCCTAGAAGATCTAGTCCTGATAGAAAGTAACGCAGTTCTGAATAAAGCTGTTCCTGTATTGTGGAATGTAACGCACTGTATTGACCAATCAGCATCCAGAACCGGAACGATGCCGATGAAGCCTAACATTTACTGACCCGTCCTCCATATTCCAGATGATGATCCAGTGTGTGTTTATGTAAGAACATGGAGGGATTTCCAGAGGAACAAAAGACACATTCAGAATCATGCGCTGGTCTGTGATTCCAGCAAACTCAACGAGGTCTCAGATAAAATATACATATATACATTTACAAAGGGTTAAATGAGTTTCAGCCGGTCCTCTGATCTCGTCTCCATAAAGCCTCACTAAAGCAAGACAGCAGCATTACTCTGGGATTCGGTGCCTTGTGTCCTCAGATCATGATCTTACTGCCTTAAAATGTTGAACAATATCAATCTTAAACCTGTCTTAGTCATAAATAACACCATATAAACTCTAAGCATATTGAAGTTGATTAAAAAAAATAATTTGAGATTTTTACAGCATTTTGAACCTTCATATATCAGCATCTGTCCCCAGGCCTGTGCCTCACAACTTCATGATAAATACAACACTTACTATACATGCTTTTTTTCTTTCTTTTTTTTTACATTGTATATCAGTAATGATTCACTCTAATGTATATATTTTTTTCAATCATTAAATTTAATAATTACATTTAATAATGATATTTTACATTTATTTGAACAATTATAATCTAGGTTTTTAGCCATCATCCACCCAGTTTTTTCTGACTACTTTCCCTTTAAATAAATTAAATGACATCATATCATAAAGCAGTCGTCACTTTTTTGGAGGGAAAACAACTTGGGAAAGTGAGTGAGATCATTAATTATTTTAACTGTCTGTTTTTACGCATTTAATCTTTCAAATATGATGTGGTTAACCTGAGAACATCCACCCTGTTAAGGGAAATATGACAAAAGTTAGTAGAAAAATCATGTTTTTAAAATTACAGTTTTGAAAGACCATGCAATTCTTTATTAGATAAACGTCGTTCGCTTGTTTTAGCTCAGACTGATCTGAGATCAGGATGAAGAGCTAACAGAGAGGACACTGACAGTGAACATAGTGATTGTCAAAGTCATTTATGTTTAAAGTTGAAGAAGTAGTGCAGACCTATTTAAAGTTCACTGGCAATGTTTTACATATTTACCATCTAAATCCAGTCAAATAAAGTAACTCTAGGGTTGGAACTGAAATCATACATTCATTTACCACTTAAATTAATTTGTCCACCCTGTTATTATTTTTTACACCGTTATTATTTTGTCCACCCTGTTATTATTCTGTCCACCCTGTTATTATTCTGTCCGCCCTGTTAAGCAGTTTTCCACAATAATTTCGTAAAATTAGCACAAAAAAAGCAAACATACTAAATATTCAGTGACAATGAAAATCTACTAGAGTGTCAATAATGTAGAACTTTAAAAAATGAACAAAAAAGCCTTAGTTTTAGGCGTTTGTATCTGTCTCTTACAGGGTGGACATGTTTGATTGACATTTCATTTATTTTGTTTAATAAATGGTTACATTTATTTACCTGAGCTTGACCAAATAATTTTTTCAAATGTTTGATGTAGATGAAGATGTTCTTCCTCAGTGTCTCTGTCTCGTTCTCCAGCACAAACATCTAAACATTCTTAAATCAAGACACATTTACTGGAGAAGCAAAATTACTGAAGATATTAAGTCTTATTTTCAGAAAAATCGTCAAAATTAAATGAGCTTATGCTAAAAACAAGAACAAATATCCTGTTTTTCCTTTGAATTACGTTTATTTTTCCCAGTGGCAGACATTTTTTGTGTCATTTAAAGCATAAACTCACTTAGTTTTGCATTTTGCTTCTCCAGTAAAAGTATCTTGATTTAAGAATGTTTAGATATTTGTGCTGGAAAATGAGACTGAGGAAGCCAAAATTATGACAGAAAACTCGCAATTTCGATTTTTTAAAAACTTTTTATCATGTAATTTCTTGACTTGACTATGTCCCCCTATGTGGCATAAATGTGCTTCCAGAGACCATCAGATCAGACATGTGCGATGCATCTCTGGCCGACAGAGTGAACGCTGCTGTAAATATACAGTAAACACAGTAAAAGCAATAACACTGAATGACAGCTTCTCTCCCGCAAAACCAGCGATCCTTAATGTGTCAATCAGATCGAAAGCAACGATCCATCAAATCAACTGTCGATTTAAATCATTAATTGAGCTCAGTGCAGGAGAGCTCGTGTTTGTATGTCGCCGCCTTCTGGACACACGCAGAACTACCGCCATTATCCCTGACGCGTCACGAGGTGCATGACGAGGAGAAGTGCTGAAGCTTGAAACACGTCATTATAATGATGTAGCCGCAACAAACGTCTTTATTTGACCATGACCGAGTGTTTGACCTTCAGAAGAGAAGAGTGTAGGAGAAAAGCCCATGGAAAGTGAATGTGAAACACGTGCTGCGGTCATTAGCGTAATTCCGAGTGTCACCGGTAGATGGCTGCAGAGACCGACTGTCACTGAACATCTGTATTTCAGGAGGAACACAAATGATCATTTCTGACAACACAATCAACTACGAGATTTCCCAGAATAAAAAAATAGCTATTGTGAAGGTCATTCTTTTCATTTTTTTTTTTTAACTAAAATGCAAAACCATATTGGCAAGACAGCATGCATAATCATCACTCGAGAATGAGTAATAGAAGTCTACATCAATAAATACTGGTTTATTTAGAGCTACATTAATCCTCTGTTCACATTAAAATATGTGCATGAAAAGTAAAAGAATCAGTGAAGAACATAATCACAGTTCATCTGCTTCAGGACATTTCAATAACAGGATCACTGAACTCACTACAGAGAACTGGAGAACAACATCTATCACTGGCCTTCGGGATGAGAGAGACAGAGAGAGCACTAGTTGTAAATAAATAAATAAATAAATAGATAAAATAGAAAAAAAATGTACTTTAAAAATTAATCAAATAAATAAAAAGATTAAACTAAGTAAATAAATTAGATTAAAATGGGTTAGGATTGGTTGTTTTAATTTTTTTTTCTGTTTCGTACAGCACTTTGGTCAGCCTTGGTTGTTTTTAAATGTGCTTTATAAATAAATATTGTATTGTATTGTAAAATACATAAATGACTAAAATGAGTGTTTAAAATAATATAATTAGTAATAAAAAATAACTAGATAAAAATATTTAAAAAAATATAAAAAATGTAATTAATTATTTAAATAATACGATTAAAACAAGAAAATTAATTAAAATACATAAATGAATAAAATTAGTGTTTAAAAAATATATTAGTAATAAATAAATAAAACAAAGAAATAAAAATAGAAAAACATCCAATAAAAATAATACATAAATCATTAATAATAAGATTAAACCAAGCAAATAAATTAGATTAAAATGCATTAATAAAATTAGTGTTTTAGATTTATATAAAAATTAAATAAATAAACAAAGGAAACATTTAGCATTACATTAATTAAGAGAGTAGAAAAAAAGTCTAATAATGTATAACTTAATAGAAACTAATTTGTGTTTATAAAAGACAGATAGCTTGTGAATGTTCGCCTCACATGATCATGTTTGTATGTATGCATGTATTCCCACAATAAGTACGTCTGATAGGAACCCTGTAATCTGAGATCCGGCTCATATGGAGGTGTAGTGCGGCCCGTACGCAGCTGTGGATCAGAGATCCGGCTCAGGCTCATATGGAGGTGTAGTGCGGCCCGTAGGCGCTGAGCCGGATCTTCTCGGGCAGGATGGTGTTGACCGGCGCGTGCTGGAGGAGGCTCCTCTGGCTCTCCTGAACCAGCCGTCTGTACCTGCGGTTGGCGACCCACACCTCGCAGCGAGGGAAGAAGACCAGGCCTGTGGTCACCAGCACCACCAGACAGGTGAGCAGACCCAGGACGGCGAAGCAGAGGATCTGGCTGCGGGTCGCCAGCGGAGCGGACACCGGGACCGGCCGGAGGAGCTTGTGGAGCGCCGGAGCCGAGAAGCGCTGGGCTTTAACTCTGGGCTTCAGCTTCAGCTTCCTGACATGAAGTTCACAGGACGGGCCGGTGAATCTCGGCAGGCAGGAGCAGCGGATCCCGCTAACACACCGGCCCCCGTTCAGGCACGGATTGGGCTCGCAGACGTCCAGCTGGATCTCACAGAACGATCCGGTGAACCCAGCAGGACACAGGCAACGGCTGGCGGAGCAGGACCCTCCGTTCTGACAGCGGGAGCTGCGGACCACAGGACACGCATCATCACACGCCTCTGTCACACGCATCATCACACGCATCATCACACGCCTCTGACACACACGCCTCTGTCACGTCACGCATCATCACACGCCTCTGTCACGTCACGCATCATCACACGCCTCTGTCACGTCACGCATCATCACACGCATCATCACACGCATCATCACACGCCTCTGTCACACGCATCATCACACGCCTCTGTCACGTCACACATCATCACAGGCCTCTGTCACGTCACGCATCATCACACGCCTCTGTCACGTCACGCATCATCACACGCATCATCACACGCATCATCACACGCCTCTGTCACGTCACGCATCATCACACGCATCATCACACGCCTCTGTCACACGCCTCTGTCACACGCCTCTGACACACGCCTCTGACACACGCCTCTGTCACACGCCTCTGTCACACGCATCATCACACGCCTCTGTCACACGCATCATCACACGCCTCTGTCACGTCACGCATCATCACACGCATCATCACACGCATCATCACACGCCTCTGTCACGTCACGCATCATCACACGCATCATCACACGCATCATCACACGCCTCTGTCACGTCACGCATCATCACACGCATCATCACACGCCTCTGTCACACGCCTCTGTCACACGCCTCTGACACACGCCTCTGACACACGCCTCTGTCACACGCCTCTGTCACACGCATCATCACACGCCTCTGTCACACGCATCATCACACGCCTCTGACACACGCCTCTGACACACGCCTCTGTCACACGCCTCTGTCACACGCATCATCACACGCCTCTGTCACACGCATCATCACACGCATCATCACACGCATCATCACACGCCTCTGTCACACGCCTCTGACACACGCCTCTGTCACACGCCTCTGTCACACGCATCATCACACGCCTCTGTCACACGCATCATCACACGCATCATCACACGCCTCTGTCACACGCATCATCACACGCCTCTGTCACACGCATCATCACACGCATCATCACACGCCTCTGTCACACGCCTCTGACACACGCCTCTGACACACGCCTCTGTCACACGCCTCTGTCACACGCATCATCACACGCATCATCACACGCATCATCACACGCATCATCACACGCCTCTGTCACACGCATCATCACACGCATCATCACACGCCTCTGTCACACGCATCATCACACGCCTCTGTCACGTCACGCATCATCACACGCCTGTCACGTCACGCATCATCACACGCCTCTGTCACGTCACGCATCATCACACGCATCATCACACGCCTCTGTCACGTCACGCATCATCACACGCATCATCACACGCCTCTGTCACACGCATCATCACACGCCTCTGTCACGTCACGCATCATCACACGCCTCTGTCACGTCACGCATCATCACACGCCTCTGTCACGTCACGCATCATCACACGCATCATCACACGCCTCTGTCACACGCCTCTGACACACGCCTCTGTCACACGCCTCTGTCACACGCATCATCACATGCCTCTGTCACACGCATCATCACACGCCTCTGTCACGTCACGCATCATCACACGCATCATCACACGCATCATCACACGCCTCTGTCACGTCACGCATCATCACACGCATCATCACACGCCTCTGACACACGCCTCTGACACACGCCTCTGACACACGCCTCTGTCACACGCCTCTGTCACACGCATCATCACACGCCTCTGTCACACGCATCATCACACGCATCATCACACGCCTCTGTCACACGCCTCTGACACACGCCTCTGACACACGCCTCTGTCACACGCCTCTGTCACACGCATCATCACACGCATCATCACACGCCTCTGTCACACGCATCATCACACGCATCATCACACGCCTCTGTCACACGCATCATCACACGCCTCTGTCACACGCATCATCACACGCATCATCACACGCATCATCACACGCCTCTGTCACACGCCTCTGACACACGCCTCTGTCACACGCCTCTGTCACACGCATCATCACACGCATCATCACACGCCTCTGTCACACGCATCATCACACGCATCATCACACGCCTCTGTCACACGCCTCTGACACACGCCTCTGACACACGCCTCTGACACACGCCTCTGACACACGCCTCTGTCACACGCATCATCACACGCATCATCACACGCCTCTGTCACACGCATCATCACACGCATCATCACACGCCTCTGTCACACGCCTCTGACACACGCCTCTGACACACGCCTCTGACACACGCCTCTGTCACACGCCTCTGTCACACGCATCATCACACGCCTCTGTCACGTCACGCATCATCACACGCCTCTGTCACGTCACGCATCATCACACGCATCATCACACGCATCATCACACGCCTCTGTCACGTCACGCATCATCACACGCATCATCACACGCATCATCACACGCCTCTGACACACGCCTCTGACACACGCCTCTGTCACACGCCTCTGTCACACGCATCATCACACGCCTCTGTCACACGCATCATCACACGCCTCTGTCACGTCACGCATCATCACACGCATCATCACACGCATCATCACACGCCTCTGTCACGTCACGCATCATCACACGCATCATCACACGCCTCTGTCACACGCCTCTGACACACGCCTCTGACACACGCCTCTGACACACGCCTCTGACACACGCCTCTGACACACGCCTCTGTCACACGCCTCTGTCACACGCATCATCACACGCCTCTGTCACACGCATCATCACACGCATCATCACACGCCTCTGTCACACGCCTCTGTCACACGCCTCTGACACACGCCTCTGACACACGCCTCTGTCACACGCCTCTGTCACACGCATCATCACACGCCTCTGTCACACGCATCATCACACGCATCATCACACGCCTCTGTCACACGCCTCTGACACACGCCTCTGACACACGCCTCTGACACACGCCTCTGTCACACGCCTCTGTCACACGCATCATCACACGCCTCTGTCACACGCATAATCACACGCATCATCACACGCCTCTGTCACACGCCTCTGACACACGCCTCTGTCACACGCATCATCACACGCCTCTGTCACACGCCTCTGTCACGTCACGCATCATCACACGCCTCTGTCACGTCACGCATCATCACACGCTTCATCACACGTCACGCTAATGCTTCAGACAGACTGAATCCACACAGCGTATTTTAGCTTCACCGGCACCACTGTTCACACTCGAGTCTTTACATCATACATCAAATCAGGGAAAAGAGGAGGCGTGTTCCGGCGCAAACGTTCCCTGGTGCTATTTTGCAGTTTCAGAAAACAATTCCGCCACTGACCAGGAGAAACCTCGTCTAAAGTCAGTGCCGCATGTTATTCAGATCCTATTTTAAGGGCGCATGCTTGGCCATAATGTAGCGTGTGCACAACACACACACACTTTGCTTCTCTCATCTACACAGACGCAGCAGTTCACATTTTAGAAAACCATACATTATTACAAGGAAAAATCATCAAGGGGATCAATCATGGGGAAATCATTGTTGTGTCCATGAAGATGTGAAAAATAGGCATAAATCTAGCTTACACATTTACCCAGATTATCATACGCCTGTTTAAGCGAAGCAAATCTGGGTGTGTTTCTCCATCCCCAATGTCACTTCTCTGTGTTTTACGGCCCTGACGAGAACGTCGGTCTCCTCGGCTGTGAACCGCTCCTGGCAAATCCGCCGTTATAATAGCAATCCGCCATGGAACAAGCGCGCCTGCTCTTAAAGGGAATGTGAGATGACGCTCTGATTGGTTTATTCCACGTTACGCCCAAACCACACCTATGAGTAATGAAGCGACTTCAGACCAACACATTTTAGATTTGCGTCGCCGCAAGAGTCATTTATCCCGCCGGTATAAGAGCAACAGCGCCCGAGACCCGCACACAAAGTTACTTGCGTTTCGCGCTTGATACTTGCGTTTCAGAACGTTAAAATAGGGCCCTTAATATTCAGTAATATTATTGATGTGAGTGAACTGAGATGAGAACAAAACTTGATCTGAATAATGACTCTACCCAGCAAGCAATATCCGTCATTTCTCCGTCTCGGTTAACTATAGACCCGGTATAGTCCAGCTTTGAGTAACACACTTCTAGACAAAATAACCTTGAGTTTGGTTTCATTACATGACTTTTCTTGGGCTGTGGTGTAGACATCTATTACATGTTCACTGACAGCCCAAACTTTGCCTTGTTTGAGCCTAGACGTGTCTTGCTGGGTATTGTCTTCCACAGAGCTGCTTTACAGCTTAATCTGAGTTTGAGTTTCACATTAATGAAGTTTGCATCATTGATTCTGTTTATTACTGAAGCTGCTTTGAATCGATCTGTACTGTATAAAGCGCTGTAGAAATAAACATAACTTTATATGATGCATCTAATGCAGTGAAGTTCAGACATGTTTAAGACTTTATGTGACGACTGTTTTTGTTAGTCTAATGTTGCACACTTGATGGATTGCTCTTGATTTCTGTGTAAAGGTCAAATACGATCGATCAATGTGAACATTAATTAGTGCCAGCGCTGGATAATCTCAGGTCTCAAGAGCAGCTTTGTGTGAGGAATATTTCTGTGGACTAGTGAACATGCTCTTCTCTCCACACACACGTGTAACAGAGGAAACAGTCGTCAATGTTACCCGTCTCCAGCAGAGCAAACACACGCATGTCCTTCTCCGTCCGTCTCCACACAGGTGGAGTTTCCCCGGCAGGGCTTCGATGAACACGGGCGAACGTCTGAGAGGAAGAGCAACACATCCACTGTTACCGTCTCTCACACACACACACACACACACACACACACACACTCATACGGCACACACTGCTGCTGTGCTGGAGAATATTGTGGCATGCTGAATTATCAGTCTATTTAAAAGAACTCAGCTCTGTTGATTCTCTCAGTAAACCCGAAACGCTCCGAGAACCTTTAGCTGACGTTCTGGTGAGGTTCTCTTATAGTAATGAGAAAATTACATATTCAAAATGATTTGGTCTTTAATAATGTTCTTAAAATATTAACACAAATGTTCCCAGCAAACAATACCCGTAATTTCTCCGTCTCGGTTAACTATAGACCCGGTTCAGTCCGGATATGAGTAACACACTTCTAGCAATAATAACCTTGAGTTTGGTTACATGTCTTTTTGTCAAAATAACTCGCGATATGTGTGATATTCCATCTTGTAGACGAAGTAAACAGTGATTAGAAGGTGTTTGGTTTCATTTCTTCACTCATTTCATTTCTTTGTTATCTAATTGATGACTAGACTATTCTTGGGCGATGATTTAGACGTCTATTAAACTTTCACTGACAGCCCAACTTTTATCCTAGACATCAGGCTGTGTTTGGACGGATATTAGACGTATTTTGCTGGATTATTTAAACATCATTTATGGAATGTACTGAAACATTTCAGTTGTACATTCATCTAACTTTTTTAAATACTAGTTTCATAACATTTAGAGAACGTTCAAAGGAATGATACAATGGAATGTTCCAAGCGAAACTTAAAAAAAAAAAATGTTTAAATATACTTTTGGACTTTTGAACATTCAGAGAACATTCATTAATAGCGTTTTAATAACTTAATGAGAATGTCAGCCGAACGTTTGTAGAACATATACTTTGACAGCTGCGTTTATAACGTCCAGTGCACTGCACAAACAAATATTGTCTTGTTTTCCAGCACAAACATCTAAACATTCTTAAATCAAGAGACATTTACTGGAGAAGCAAAATAACTGAAGAAATTAAGTCTTGTTTTATGAATTTTTTTTTATTTTATGCTTAAAACAAGAAAAAATATCTGTCAGTGGGTTTAGAAAAATAAACGGGAGTTTTCCTTTTGAATTAAGCTTACTGGCAAATATTTTTCTTATTTTAAGCATAAACATACTTAATTTTTATGATATATTGACTTCAGACTTGAATCAACACGCACCAGTGCTGCATTTATCTAAATGTCAGAATCATTTCTTAACAAACAAGTATTCATCACTTCAATGAGCTCATTGTTTCTGCATTAAATTATTACATTGATTAAATTAATACCTTTTTCGCTAAATTTGATTTTGTATATGTAGATTTCTGAAATGCATAACTTAGACCGTTTCCTCTGATAACAGATCACTCTAAACACTGTAATGTGGACTCATGCACTTTCTGTAAAGCTGCTTTGAAATTATGTGTATTGTGAAAAGCGCTGTACTAATAAATGTGAATATACTGTATATATATTTTATCTCAAGTAATTTAGCTTCTCCAGTAAATGTGTCTTGATTAAGAATGTTTATGTGTGCTGGAACAGCAGACAGAACCCTGAGGAAGACTGTGGTGTCTCGGACCTCGATCGCAGCGTTCTCCCGTCCAGCCGTGCTCACAGATGCACTGGCCTGGTTCCTCACAGGTCCCATACGCACAACCGACCGAAGGAACACACTGATCACACGCCGGCCCGCGCCAACCGGACCTGCACCTGTAAATCACACACAACACCTGCGTTTACACACACACACACACACACACACACACACACACACACACACACACACACACACACACACACACACAACACCTGCCTTTACACACACACCTGCCTTTACACACACACACCTGCCTTTACACACACACACACACACCTGCCTTTACACACACACAACACCTGCCTTTACACACACCAACACCTGCCTTTACACACACACCTGCCTTTACACACACACAACACCTGCCTTTACACACACCAACACCTGCCTTTACACACACCAACACCTGCCTTTACACACACACAACACCTGCCTTTACACACACCAACACCTGCCTTTACACAAACACAACACCTGCCTTTACACACACCAACACCTGCCTTTACACACACACAACACCTGCCTTTACACACACCAACACCTGCCTTTACACACACACAACACCTGCCTTTACACACACCAACACCTGCCTTTACACACCCAACACCTGCCTTTACACACACACAACACCTGCCTTTACACACACCAACACCTGCCTTTACACAAACACCTGCCTTTACACACACCAACACCTGCCTTTACACACACAACACCTGCCTTTACACACACACAACACCTGCCTTTACACAAACACCTGCCTTTACACACACCAACACCTGCCTTTACACACACAACACCTGCCTTTACACACCCAACACCTGCCTTTACACACACACAACACCTGCCTTTACACACACCAACACCTGCCTTTACACAAACACCTGCCTTTACACACACCAACACCTGCCTTTACACACACAACACCTGCCTTTACACACACAACACCTGCCTTTACACACACCAACACCCGCCTTTACACACACACACACACACACACACACACACACACACACACACACACACACACACACACACACACACAGTCAAACCAACATTCACTCACACACCTTCAACATTTCTCACATCATCAGTTTATTCGCTATAGTTTAGAAAATGGTAATAAAATATGAGCAGAACTCAGTTGATATTTGACTGGTTTTGTCCGTCCTTCTGTTAGACTGTCTCACACATGAATTATGTTGAATATCTGTCAGCTGTTAAATTTAACTACACAATTAGATAATACCAGTTTAGCTCAACCAATCACCAAGCAATGCTTCATTGTGTTCAGTCTGTGTGTAAAAAGAGCATTAGCAATTAAAGAAAACACACTTCAGCAAAACATGATCAGCTCAAAGTGTCCCAATCATTACTGCTCCCAAATTTTAATTAATGTCACTGGTAGTCACTGGATGAAGAGTGTTTGGGTGTAATATGTCACAGTTTACTTTATTCTGCTCTCCTCACTTACATTATGAACTATAGTGTCCTGATCACACTAGTGAAATGATATCTGGTGTCTGAATAGTGTTTGGTTTGACTGTGTGTGAGCGTCTGGGCAGTTTAATTCAGTCTCTCACACACTGACAGCATCTCTATGTGTTTCATTTGTTTCTAAAAAGGTTAATGACGTTTTCAACACTCACCTGCATTCTCCAGACTCACAGAACCCGTGCTGTCCATGACATCCAGCAGCACATTCCGGACCTGAACACACACACACACACACACACACACACACACACACACACACACATATTACTGACGAATAAGCAATCATCTGTCCGAAGTCTGTCATGCATCATGCCTCACGCGCACTCCAACACATGAAGTTTGACTGACAGCTGTAGAAATGCAACGGATGCTGATTATGCGCGTCAGTAAATCAGTAAAATAAGAGCGACGTAACGCAGATATTAAGATCTATATTCCTATATTTCACCTTGAGTAGAAACGGGCGCGCAGAAGAGCAGCAGAAATGAGAATCCGAGTCGGAGAAATACATTCATCCTCCCGGAGCTCGATCTTCCGCTGATAATCGCATTCACATCATCATCATCATTCAAACTTACTTATCTATAAACTAGTCCTGTAATCTCTGAACTCCGTGAGCAAACAGACACTGTGGAAATGAACAAACTCCTCTGAGAAAGTCCAGTGTGATCGATGAGTCCGCGAGCCGCCGCTGCTTCAGTCAGACACTAAACTCCACCCATCAAACACCTTCAACTACACACATGAACATCACAGAACTAAACTCCACCCATCAAACACCTTCAACTACACACATGAACATCACAGAACTAAACTCCACCCATCAAACACCTTCAACTACACACATGAACACCACAGAACTAAACTCCACCCATCAAACACCTTCAACTACACACATGAACACCACAGAACTAAACTCCACCCATCAAACACCTTCAACTACACACATGAACATCAGAGAACTAAACTCCACCCATCAAACACCTTCAACTACACACATGAACATCAGAGAACTAAACTCCACCCATCAAACACCTTCAACTACACACATGAACATCACAGAACTAAACTCCACCCATCAAACACCTTCAACTACACACATGAACATCAGAGAACTAAACTCCACCCATCAAACACCTTCAACTACACACATGAAGACCACAGAACTAAACTCCACCCATCAAACACCTTCAACTACACACATGAACACCACAGAACTAAACTCCACCCATCAAACACCTTCAACTACACACACGAACATCACAGAACTAAACTCCACCCATCAAACACCTTCAACTACACACATGAACATCACAGAACTAAACTCCACCCATCAAACACCTTCAACTACACACATGAACACCACAGAACTAAACTCCACCCATCAAACACCTTCAACTACACACATGAACATCACAGAACTAAACTCCACCCATCAAACACCTTCAACTACACACATGAAGACCACAGAACTAAACTCCACCCATCAAACACCTTCAACTACACACATGAACATCAGAGAACTAAACTCCACCCATCAAACACCTTCAACTACACACATGAAGACCACAGAACTAAACTCCACCCATCAAACACCTTCAACTACACACATGAACACCACAGAACTAAACTCCACCCATCAAACACCTTCAACTACACACATGAACACCACAGAACTAAACTCCACCCATCAAACACCTTCAACTACACACATGAACATCACAGAACTAAACTCCACCCATCAAACACCTTCAACTACACACATGAACACCACAGATCTAAACTCCACCCATCAAACACCTTCAACTACACACATGAACACCACAGAACTAAACTCCACCCATCAAACACCTTCAACTACACACATGAACATCACAGAACTAAACTCCACCCATCAAACACCTTCAACTACACACATGAAGACCACAGAACTAAACTCCACCCATCAAACACCTTCAACTACACACATGAACATCACAGAACTAAACTCCACCCATCAAACACCTTCAACTACACACATGAACATCACAGAACTAAACTCCACCCATCAAACACCTTCAACTACACACATGAACATCACAGAACTAAACTCCACCCATCAAACACCTTCAACTACACACATGAACATCACAGAACTAAACTCCACCCATCAAACACCTTCAACTACACACATGAACATCACAGAACTAAACTCCACCCATCAAACACCTTCAACTACACACATGAACATCACAGAACTAAACTCCACCCATCAAACACCTTCAACTACACACATGAACATCACAGAACTAAACTCCACCCATCAAACACCTTCAACTACACACATGAAGACCACAGAACTAAACTCCACCCATCAAACACCTTCAACTACACACATGAACACCACAGAACTAAACTCCACCCATCAAACACCTTCAACTACACACATGAACATCACAGAACTAAACTCCACCCATCAAACACCTTTAACTACACACATGAACATCACAGAACTAAACTCCACCCATCAAACACCTTCAACTACACACACGAACATCACAGAACTAAACTCCACCCATCAAACACCTTCAACTACACACATGAACATCACAGAACTAAACTCCACCCATCAAACACCTTCAACTACACACATGAACATCACAGAACTAAACTCCACCCATCAAACACCTTCAACTACACACATGAAGACCACAGAACTAAACTCCACCCATCAAACACCTTCAACTACACACATGAACATCAGAGAACTAAACTCCACCCATCAAACACCTTCAACTACACACATGAAGACCACAGAACTAAACTCCACCCATCAAACACCTTCAACTACACACATGAACACCACAGAACTAAACTCCACCCATCAAACACCTTCAACTACACACATTAACACCACAGAACTAAACTCCACCCATCAAACACCTTCAACTACACACATGAACATCACAGAACTAAACTCCACCCATCAAACACCTTCAACTACACACATGAACACCACAGAACTAAACTCCACCCATCAAACACCTTCAACTACACACATGAAGACCACAGAACTAAACTCCACCCATCAAACACCTTCAACTACACACATGAACATCAGAGAACTAAACTCCACCCATCAAACACCTTCAACTACACACATGAAGACCACAGAACTAAACTCCACCCATCAAACACCTTCAACTACACACATGAACACCACAGAACTAAACTCCACCCATCAAACACCTTCAACTACACACATGAACACCACAGAACTAAACTCCACCCATCAAACACCTTCAACTACACACATGAACACCACAGATCTAAACTCCACCCATCAAACACCTTCAACTACACACATGAACACCACAGAACTAAACTCCACCCATCAAACACCTTCAACTACACACATGAACACCACAGAACTAAACTCCACCCATCAAACACCTTCAACTACACACATGAACACCACAGATCTAAACTCCACCCATCAAACACCTTCAACTACACACATGAACACCACAGAACTAAACTCCACCCATCAAACACCTTCAACTACACACATGAACATCACAGAACTAAACTCCACCCATCAAACACCTTCAACTACACACATAAACATCACAGAACTAAACTCCACCCATCAAACACCTTCAACTACACACATGAACATCACAGAACTAAACTCCACCCATCAAACACCTTCAACTACACACATGAACATCACAGAACTAAACTCCACCCATCAAACACCTTCAACTACACACATGAACATCACAGAACTAAACTCCACCCATCAAACACCTTCAACTACACACATGAACACCACAGAACTAAACTCCACCCATCAAACACCTTCAACTACACACATGAACATCACAGAACTAAACTCCACCCATCAAACACCTTCAACTACACACATGAACATCACAGAACTAAACTCCACCCATCAAACACCTTCAACTACACACATGAACATCACAGAACTAAACTCCACCCATCAAACACCTTCAACTACACACATGAACACCACAGAACTAAACTCCACCCATCAAACACCTTCAACTACACACATGAACACCACAGAACTAAACTCCACCCATCAAACACCTTCAACTACACACATGAACATCACAGAACTAAACTCCACCCATCAAACACCTTCAACTACACACATGAACACCACAGAACTAAACTCCACCCATCAAACACCTTCAACTACACACATGAATATCACAGAACTAAACTCCACCCATCAAACACCTTCAACTACACACATGAACACCACAGAACTAAACTCCACCCATCAAACACCTTCAACTACACACATGAAGACCACAGAACTAAACTCCACCCATCAAACACCTTCAACTACACACATGAACATCACAGAACTAAACTCCACCCATCAAACACCTTCAACTACACACATGAACATCACAGAACTAAACTCCACCCATCAAACACCTTCAACTACACACATGAACATCACAGAACTAAACTCCAGCCATCAAACACCTTCAACTACACACATGAACACCACAGAACTAAACTCCACCCATCAAACACCTTCAACTACACACATGAACATCACAGAACTAAACTCCACCCATCAAACACCTTCAACTACACACATGAAGACCACAGAACTAAACTCCACCCATCAAACACCTTCAACTACACACATGAACATCACAGAACTAAACTCCAGCCATCAAACACCTTCAACTACACACATGAACACCACAGAACTAAACTCCACCCATCAAACACCTTCAACTACACACATGAACACCACAGAACTAAACTCCACCCATCAAACACCTTCAACTACACACATGAACATCACAGAACTAAACTCCACCCATCAAACACCTTTAACTACACACATGAACATCACAGAACTAAACTCCACCCATCAAACACCTTCAACTACACACATGAAGACCACAGAACTAAACTCCACCCATCAAACACCTTCAACTACACACATGAACATCACAGAACTAAACTCCAGCCATCAAACACCTTCAACTACACACATGAACACCACAGAACTAAACTCCACCCATCAAACACCTTCAACTACACACATGAACACCACAGAACTAAACTCCACCCATCAAACACCTTCAACTACACACATAAACATCAGAGAAATTAAAGCTTTAGCATAAGTTCTGCCGGGAAGACTCAATTACTACGTCACCTATTGCCTTCACTTCTATCCAATCATTTTCTTATGCTCACTGTATAAAAGCTCGGTACTTACACATGTTTGAGTTCGCAGATACTGAAGCGACGATTACCCCCATCCTACCCACCACCACCAGGATGGTCCTGTCCATACCTCCCGGGGGGGGTCGGCTGCGCCCCTGCCTTCGTCTTCAGGCAGGAATTGCAGATCCGATACCCTCGGATTATGTACTACGGACGGGGCCTACGCCAAATGACTTGTCTGTGAAGTCAAATGAAATGGCTTGCTGAGCTGTCAATAAATGTACGATTTGTTGAAATAATTCTCCCGAGTCTTTCTGGTAGAACTAATCTCTACCCATCGAACACCTTCAACTACACACAAACATCAGACACACTAAATTCCACCCATCAAACACCTTCAACTACACACATGAACACTTCAACAATGACATTTTGGTTGTCCAAAAAACCTTTTAGTGATCAGTTCCTAAAAGAACCATTTTTTGGCTCAGTGTAAATAGCGTTTTAATAATCTATAGAACCTTTTTCCATTATAAAGAACCTTTTGTGCAATGGAAAGATGCTGTGGATGTTAAAGATTCCTCAAGGAACCATCGATGCCAATAAAGAACCTAAAGAACCACACTAAGAGAACCACACTGAGAGAACCACAATAACTTTTCAAATATGTTGTTTGGCCTCTAAATAGTTTATTCTCACCGAAGGAACTGGGAAATGAGTTTGTCTTTCTGAGCGATGACCTACATGTGCTGCATCTCTTGTCGCCAGTGCAGCTGCTGCTGGATGTAAACACTGATAAACTGGCTGTAAAAACAGGGCCGTCTGCGGAAAAGCTGCGATTCGGGCGTAGAGACATGAGGGTGAAGCCACAGGGGGATTGTAAAGAAAAAGCCCAATTCAATCTTGTCAGAGAAGCAATATTTCCAACTTCATTTGAGTGTGTTTTATAACCAGCACAGCAGCTGCCATGAAACATCAGCTTTTCATTTACCATTTACAGGGATCCGCCATTGATCTGTGCCACTTTGATCTCATTTGAGATCCGTTATTTCATCCATCCCGAGAGTCTCTCGGCTCAACGGGAGGCCGTGGACAAGCGTCCGTCACTCAGTGATGATTGATAACAGCGGGAACAGGGGAAATGAATAAATGAACACCGGTGTCGTGAGATCTGAAGGTGAACGCTCGGCTCTCTCCTGCTTCATCTGAAGTAATTATAACTCAGCATGACAGACGGCCTTAATGATGTTTAATGCGTTATATTTATAAGCCAAACACAATAAGCACTGAGACGAGTGGATGGCCTCATTCCTGCAGAGAGAAAAATGACAATTAATGATATATATACAACCGTGACATGAAATACAAAGAGGTCGATTCATTTTTGACACTTTAATGGACTCGGCTGTAAATGTCTGATTCATGCTGTAGATTTACAGTCGGGCCTTAATTACAGCAGCTGTGGGACTGACGGATCATTAGTTATTACACTTATCTTTAGCTCCTGAAAAATGCTTGTATTAAAAGATAAAATGCATGACACAGTATAATTAGGTTTGTCCTCAAATGCAATTTAATCTTAGTTGGATGAGCCTCATTGGTTCACTTTAATTAAACCACTATAATTCACATGTATCCATCACGAGAATCTCTTCATATAATGGAGAGAACTACATGTTTATCTCCAAAAGCTGGGTTGAAAGAAGAAGAAAATAGGATTCAATGTGAAATGAACAGCCATCATGCCAAACACAAACCAGCCAATCAATGTCCTGATTTCCAGACTATTAAAATATGAACTCTTCCAGAAACACTTAAAGGGAAAAACAACAGCAAGCTCTTGAGTGTCGATGGCCGTCAGAAGATTATTGATGTGATATTAATTGTGGTGGACGAGAAGAGCAGAGAATCCTCTGCAGTAAATCAGCTCAATTAGTCCAAGTCAGATCATGTGTTCCTCAGGCAACATGAAGGATCTTCATTATTCTGGAGTTTTATCTTTCTCCGGCAGAACTGAAGTGCAACTCAAGTTTCCGCTTGATCAAACAAGCGTCTGTTTCAGTCTACTCTCTGTTGTAGACGCCGAGTCTGTGATCATGATTCCTGACACATCAGAAAACACTGTAAATAATTCTACAGTTATGATGGCATGAACAGCCATAAAATATGAAAAAGGCAGAGGGTTTAAAAGCAGAAGTGTGAAGCTTGTTCTCCGAGTGTTCTGGACAGGTCATTTAATCCCGTGTCTCTGTTGTGTCCATGAGGAATGCCTCACATTAGTCACGGCACTGTGAGCTACAGCAGTGCTCTACATCTTATCCAGTCTCCATGCGAGTGCTAAATCAAAGAGGAATTTACTGTGCAGGACAGCAGGACCTGAGCTCACGGGACAGTTACTCATGTTCACATGTACAATGTTATAGTGTGTATAATGTTATAAGGCCCTATCTCGCTCCCAGCGCAATTGACTTTGTACACGACGCATGTGTCATTCCTATTTTGCACCCGCACACAGCGGACTTTCCCTCCACAGACGCATGTCGGTAAATTAGGGAATGAACTTGCGCTCCCGGGGGCAGTTCAGGGAAAAGAGGAGGCGTGATCCGGCGCAAACGTTCCCTGGTGCTATTTTGCAGTTTCAGAAAACAATTCCGCCACTGACCAGGAGAAACCTCGTCTAAAGTCAGTGGCGCGTTGCACATGTTATTCA
>NC_137141.1:35659858-35664858 GCF_949319135.1 Squalius cephalus | reverse complement strand
AATTGGGTCCTGGTGGATATGAGCCCGTTTTAATACATATGCAGGCAGTGGTTGTCATGGCAACAGGGGGAGCGACCACATTCTCCTGATCTATTTCAGTTTCACACACACACACACACACACACACACCGATATTTAATAGAGAATTAGATCCCACTATCTCATGAAGGAACATTATTTTACAATTATAGATGCGACTTAATATCTGTATCTGAACTAGTTGGACTTTGAGATATGATGATCAGATATCATAACTCAGTGTTTGAGTTCAATTATTAAAAATAAAGCATTCAGTTTAGTGCTGGAAGAACACTGGATAATACTGCACATTATCTATGAACACGAAGAAGCTGATGGCATATGATGAGATGAGATATGGTATCTCCATTCGAACGCTGCATCGCAAGCCATAATAAAGCTCTGTACGAGGAGCGAGTCTCGCCGAACTTTCCATTCAGCGCCATATAAGGAAAAGAGGCGGAGCAGAACTTGCACACGCTCCTCATTGGCTCTCGTGTGAATCGGCGTCGTGCGTAATGATGAATGTGCAGAAACTAACATGAGAACTGAGAGAAATCAGACACTGATGAACATTCCTCAGTCCACACGCGTGGCTTCTGATCCCATCAGTGTCTGATCTCTGACAGTCTCGTCCACCAGAGGGCGCTGAGACCCTCAGTGTGTGTGAGATCAGTGTGTGTGAAATCAGTGTGTGTGAGATATGCAAATAACAACGTGTTGAAAGTTCATAAACCCCCACAGAGCCTTCATTAAACAATGGAACTCATTATAACACACACACACACACACACACACACACACACACACACACACACACACACACACACACACACAAATATACTCTTTCACATACTCTCACACACACACACACACACACACACACACACACTGACACACACACATTCACACACTAAAGTTGGCTGCATTCATTATAACACACATACACACACAAATATACTCTCTCTCTCTCACACACACACACACACACACACAAATATACTCTTTCACATACTCTCACACACACACACACACACACACACACACACACACTGACACACACACATTCACACACTAAAGTTGGCTGCATTCGAGTCTGAGAACCTGATAATTGCTCACGCTTCTGAATCTCTTCATTGGCGTCTTCAAGACAGTTATTAATCATGAAGCGTAACACACCAGTGATGATCTGCTGTTCTCTCTCTCTACAGGAGGGTTTCGCTCCACTGACATTAATGATCTCTCAGCTGCGGAAACTTCCCTTGAGATTTAATTCAGTTCAAGATCCTTTAACTTTCGGATGATATTCACCCAGGAGAGAAAGAAGAAGGAAGCGGCGCTGAACTGAAACATGCCTTCACACACTCATCTAATCTCTTAAGATAACTGATTTCTGCAGTCGTGTGGCCGGTGAAAGTATATATATATATAAATCAAAGTCATGCATTCAATGCTGAGTATTGTCTGTCAAATATCTGCTCAGATAACCCTAACATATTCAAAATTAGATCAAATTAAAATAAAATATAAAAAAATGGAAAAACAGCATAATATGAATGTTCAGAGTTTGGCCTCAGAGCTGATCATAATGTCCACGCAAACGACCCACGACATCTGAGATCTTCCTCAGCACGATCAGTGTGTGTGTGTGTGTGTGACTGTGAGTGTGAGTGTGAGAGAGACTGTGAGTGTGTATGTGTGAGTGTGTGTGTGTGTGTGTGTGTGTGTGTGTGTGAGAGAGAGAGTGTGAGTGTGAGAGAGACTGTGAGTGTGTATGTGTGAGTGTGTATGTGTGAGTGTGTGTGTGTGTGTGTGTGTGTGTGTGTGAGAGAGAGAGTGTGAGTGTGAGTGTGTGTGTGTGTGTGTGTGTGAGAGAGAGAGAGTGTGTGAATGTGTGTGTTGCTCAGCATGTTGCTTAAGGGTCTATTGATGTGTGTATTGATGACTCTGCCAGTCAATGGTTCAGTCATCGCTCATTCTAAACAATGTTCCACTCAGTTGTCTGTTAAATGTATGTGATTCCATAGGCAAACAATGACCCAGGAGACAACTAAATGTGTTTTATGTGCTTTGATGTTTCTTAGTTTCAGCCTTCATCGCTGATTCAGTTGCTCCCTCTCACTAGTCGATACTGCACTAAACTTTCTTTAAGTCAGAGACTGAACCGACGACATTAATGGGATCGTTCACCCAGAACTGATCATTTACTCGCTCTCATGTCGGTCCCAACATGTATGGCTTTTTCTTCTGTGCAACACAAAATGTCTCAGTGTTTTGTTTTTGTCCATACAATGAAAGTCAAAAGGCTCCAATATCGTTTGGTTCCCAACGTTCTTCAAAATATCTTCTTGTGTATCCCACAGAATGAAGACAGTCATTAAGGTTTGGAAAGTAAATGCTGACAGAACGATCCAAGCTCTTATCACAATTGATTCCGTTTCCTTCATGTGTGTTTGTTGCTGTTTTGATAATGAATCCTGCCCACAGTTTTCTGTGTGTTCACTTCACCTTTTCAACACCAGCTATCTCACTGCTTTTAGTTAGTCTCTAGTTTACACTGATACTACAGTTTACATCTTCACCTCGAATCGTCTTCCTCTCTTCGACTGCACTCGGCTCTGACGCTCCGTTAAACTACATGTAATGAAGCCTTGATCTCCATCATGGGCCAGCCACACTGACCACACAGAGCCAGCTTTAGTCTGCCTCGGTAAACTTCAATGAAAAATCGATTTATGGAACACAAGTTCTGCCCCACATCCCGTCCATCATGTGGCATCATGATCAATGTCCTGCTCTAAAGAGCAACTGACCTGGAAAGTTAACCAGGATTCCTCTTAGACTTTATCAACAGAACACATACGGAGGGATTCTTCGCTATGTGTCCGGCGGAAAAGATTGCGTTATCAGCTTTATTCACCTAATAATCAGTATGTTTTAAAGTCTCTACGTGTTTGTCCTTGCAGAGCAAGTGTTTAAGAAAGTGTGTCAGGAATTGCATGTAGGGCGACGGTCTGAGGGAGGACCGGAGCGCGAGATCCGTCAAAATCTGGCCAGCCCAGATCATCATGCTACAGTTTTCCATGCACTCAAAACTCAAAAATGCAGAACGGCTCATCAAAAACGGGAAGAGGGGTAACGGTCAACGGGACGGCGTCCACCCTGAAGAGGCAGCTACGGCCCAAGACGGCGACCGTCAGGCAGGAGCGCGGATCCTGTTCATCCACGGCCTCTTGTCCCGTGTTCTCCGGATGCGATCTAGACGAAGAGCCGTTGCCTCGCTGTCTGTCAAGCCTTTCCTCACCCACCCTTCATGGTTTCACCTCAATGAAGAGCTCGATCTCCAGCCTGCAAGGATCCTTGCCCAGCCTAAAGGGTTCAGTGACCAGCCTCAAGAGCTTTCCAACATCCTCGGCACTGCAAGGTTCCAGTCTGAGTCTGCGCAGCTCCAGTCCCAGTCTGCGCAGCTCCAGTCCCAGTTTGCACAGCTCCAGTCCCAGTTTGCGCAGTTCCAGTGAGGACGACAGCTGGGACACCAACAGTTGGAGCTCCGGCGCCACCTGTCTCCTGCGCAGCTCCATTAAACAGCACAGCGAGGAGGTTTTTCGGGTGCGTGCGGAATCGGCGAGCCAACCAGGAGGTACGAGCGATTCTGAGACCGGCTACCAGAACTCCGACAGTTGCCCGGGATCGGAGAGCCAGGAGGGAGAGGAGCAGGAGGCGTTAGTCTGCAGGGATTCGGCGTCCTCTTCTGCTTCGGCAGCGTCTACACACTTAGAGCAGAAGATCGAAGAGAAGCTGAAGTTTTCTCATTTTCTGGACGAGGTGACGTGCCGGGTGCTGGACCCCGAGTGTCTGCAAGCTTTCGGTGCGCGTGTCCGTCAGAAGGAGCCGCTTGCCACTTCGTCTCTCCAATGTTTAAATCCAACTCCAGCTTCCGGTTCCCTCTCCTCCAGCCCTTGGTTTGCTTCCAGTAGGGATTCTCTCTGCGACTCCAGGGATGGTTCCGAGCACAAGTGGGCCAAGTGCATGCCGAGCTGCAAGATTCTGGACGCCAGCAAGACCCTGAGAAGGACTCAAGAGGGATCGGGAACATTGGGAAGGACCTACCTAGAGACTGACATCGACCAAGTGAGGAGGGAAGATGAAGTGAGCTCCACACATCCAAGAGACGTGGAGGACAGAACTTTACAGCTGAGTGCTGAATCTTCTCACAGACGCCAGAGTCCAGTTTGTAAGCGTTCAGACGGGGCACCGCGGCCACCGTACCGTTCCACCTCGCTTCCCAGACCCGCCGCGAGCAACATCCTGGTGAGTGTGGGAGAAATCCACCCATAAACCCTCCTGAATCCAGGGCTTTCTTTTCAGTGGCTCCGCACAATTTTTTGAATCTCTAATGAAGTTGATGATTGCTGTATGTTTATCTTGGAACCTGTTTCAAAGTTTGCGTTCTCGAGCCACCAAACACTGTTGTCGCGCAAATGAACGCCAGAACGCATTAAAAGTTTTCTGTTTTCAGTTAAAACGGTGTCATGTAAGCGGATTAGTTAATAACTAATGATCTTTGCAATGGAAGTAAATCAATCAAAAACTAACTTTAGCTGGACAATAACTTTATTCTAGATCTGCTGTAAAGCCTAAACAATCTCTGTTACTGTAATCTCCTGTTATCACTGTAAAGCTGCTTTGAAACAATCTATATTGTTAAAAGCGCTGTATAAATGAAGGAGACTTGAGTTGAGTTTTTACTTTCTGTACTTTCTGATTTTTGTTAATGTTCTCATGAAGTTTTGATAACGTTATTTCTGAAAGTTCTCTGAATGTTCTGAAACAAGTAGCAACACTTAAAAACGTTAGATGAACGTTCAACTAAAGTTCTGAGAATGCTCCCTGTAAGCTGGAAAGTCACCAAATGCAAGTTACTTGTTTTATAAAATAGATCGTCCTTTAAAACAATGTGCAAGGCTCTTATCAAACATTAT
>NC_137141.1:35644858-35652358 GCF_949319135.1 Squalius cephalus | reverse complement strand
GAGACCTGAGTCTGTAACTCAGAGCTGCAGATCTCCTCATGCACGTTAAAAAACTACTCATCCGTCCATTTGATTTTTTTATATTGTAATATTTAATCAAAATGTCATAACTGGGTCTTCCCGTGAAAAGACAAACTTCTCTCTAGTGACGTATGCTGGTCTTCTGCAATCATTCAGTGCGTTTAAACTCCGCCCCTTTCCCACAATACACTGCATTCTCACATTCAGATCCAGTGCCATTTTTCAGTGCCACGCCCACATCTCAACACCCAATCAACACTCAGTGCATGAAACCAAGCCCCGCCCTACATTTTTACTTTTTTTGATAATCCGTTTCATGCACAGTATGACAAAAAAAGATGAGGTTTACAGAGATGCATCACTGATAAAAGAGCGTCTCCTCTGGGCTCGGGATTAACAGCAGCGGCTCAGCGGGAGTGTTGGACTAGGACACAATCACACAAACAACAAACAAATATTTGAATCCATGGAATGAAAGCAGATCTTGTGTTCATGTAAAGGTCTCATTCCTGATGATTTTCTCACACTGAACACACACACACACACCACTGATGTCTGAGGAGTGAATCAGACGGTTCTGTCTCTCTGGTGTTTCTCTGCACTAGAAACACGTTTGATGCCCTGCTGCACAGAAACTGTCATGATGAAGCTCCAGTTTCTCTGACGTGTGAAGAATGAGAAGAAACAGCAGAGCTCCAGTGTGAAGCAGCGATGCACAAACACAGTCCGACTGGAACAAACACCCGCAGTGTGTGTGTGTGTGTGTGTGTGGTGTCTCAGTGGTCATGTGACAGATGGTTGTTTTGTCTCTGTAAAGCTGCCAGAGCTTCTGTTGACAAGCTTCACTTGAGATTTCACAAAAAAGTTTTTTTTTTTACATTTTATTTTATTTTATTTCAAGGAACAAAAATGTATTTAATGGTTTTAATGGTTACGGCGGATCTTGAGCTGTTCTCTCTCTGTTTGCTGTTGTGAAGCGAATGGTTTTAAACACAAATATTAACACTCACAATAGTTCTGTAATGCAATCCTCCGGTTTAGTTAAACAGCTTGTTAGGTTAGGTTAGGTTACTTTATTGGTACCCGTAGGTACCAATTGTGTGTCTGTGTGTGTGTCTGTGTGTATTTGTGTCTGTCTCTCGTGTGTGTCTGTGTGTGTCTCTCGTGTGTGTCTGTGTGTGTCTCTCGAGTGTGTCAGTGTGTGTCTCTCATGTGTGTCTCTCGAGTGTGTCTGTGTGTCTCTCGTGTGTGTCTGTGTGTTGTTGTGATGCTGCATAATTATGTGCTGAATATTCTTGACTCGTTCGTCCATCCGCCTGTGTGTGTGTGTTTGTGATTCTGCAGGAAACACTCACAAACACACTAAGAAAAACATGAAAAAGGTTTATATCGGGAAAACTGCAGTAAAAGCAGCAAGAAATGGTGGTAAACATCAGAAGAGAAGGTAAGAGTGACGAGAGAGACTGAATCCATCATCAGACTCTTCATCTGAATGTCATCTCCATCATCATCATCATCTGATCCTGTTACGATCGATCATCTTCTGATCCTGTTACGATCGATCTCTCTAATCCAGTTACGACAGACATCAGTGACATCACTTCCTGATCCGTATCGCCACAGTGAACGTTAAAGGCACAGGGGCCCATATTTGGTCCCCTAGATAAATGAATAATAAATCTAAGAACATTTTGCTAATATTGCCATTAAATTATGAAATAGTCATTTCTAGATGTTCTCTGAAGATCCAAAACATCCAGTTTTTAAAAAAAATATACATTTTAAAAACATGTTTTTTCTTGGTTATGTGAACGTTAAGGGAACGTTTCATCGTATCATTCTTCAGACATTATGGGAACGTTACTTTTGAATGTTCTGAAACAAGTAGCGACATTTAAAAACGTTAGACACACGTCCAACTAAAACATTAAAAATTAAAAATAAACGCTTCATGAAAGATGTAGCCTATAAATAATGTTTTTGTGCGTTTAGAGAAAATTTTTAAAGACCAGATAACTTTGAGAGAACGATCTATTAATGTTCCTGGAGGCGTTTGCTCAGAACTTTGACCGAATGTTAACTGGGTTAAAGTTAACTACTAAAGTTAAATACTTTGGTAAAACAGAACAATAATTTTTCTAGTAATACCAAACGTTATATTTTTATTTTAGCTTTTAGCTTTCGCATACAGTTGAATGTGATATAACTGGTTTGAAATCAGATGAAGCAAGCAGTCATGTGACACGAATCAATCATGATTATTTCTCTTTCATTTTATGATTTTAAGAGTCATTAAAGTATAATAATATCTCAGGCTTATGGATATTCCACAAGTGCATGAATAAATCATGTTTAGTGCTTTTGATCTAAGACTGTGTTTGGTGTGTGAGCATGTGGTACTTTATGTCCTGTGATCAAAGCTGAATTTATTTGATCAAAAATACAGTAAAACAGTGAAATATTATTCTAATGTAAATCATCTGTTCTCTATGTGAATATATAGTAAAGTGTAATTTATTCCTGTGATCAAAGCTGAATGTTCAGCATCATTACTCCAGTCTTCAGTGTCACATGATCCTTCACAAATCACTCTAATATGAGGATTTGATGCTCATTTATGATTATTATCAGTGTCCAACAGTTCAGATTATTGTGGAAACTGTGTTGCATTTATTTTTCAGGATTCTTTGATGAATAGAAAGTTCAAAAGAACAGTTTTTCTATTTGAAATAGAATATTTTGTAACATTATAAATGTCTTTATCAATTTAATGTGTTTTTGATTAATAAAAGTATTGATTTCTCAAACCCCAAACTTTTTAAAGGTTATGTATCATGGTTTCCACCAGAAATATGTTTTCAACACTGATAATCATCAGAAATGTTTCTTGAGCATCAAATGCTGACAATAAACAGCACAAAACTTTAAAAGAGCAGCTTACACCTTCCACTCTTCCGCACACAAACGTGCAGCCGACACAACAGGTCCACTATACCGTACACAAACATGACAATAACAACAAAAAATGTTCTCTTTTAAAACACAGAAGTAGAACTAGAAACACAACAGACTACAAACACAACAGATGACTCACCCCAGACAAGTAATCACAAATATCTAAAGACAAACACCAGGCATTAGTCTGAAGTCCACACAAGTTTTTTATTTATTAACTCACACAAATATTCCCTTTTTACTAGACTGACTTTTTAAAAATGCTGCCTTAAATTTTTAAGAACAATCAACTTGGATGTTTAAGTCATTTCAACTGAAATAATCTGTCATTAAAGGATTAGTTCACTTTCAAAAAATGTTTTGCTGATAATTTACTCTCCTCCTCGTCATCCAAGATATCCATGTCTTTCTTTCTTCAGTGGAAAAGAAATGAAGGTTTTTGAGGAAAACATTCCAGGATCTGGGGCCTCATTTATAAAACTTTGCGTAGGATTTGCGTCAGAAGTGGCGTACGGATGAAACATAGGACGTGCGTACGCACAGAAATATTCGGATTTATAAAGCCGTGCGCACGCACATCCTACGCAGTTTTCCCTTAATAAATCACAATCAATTTTAAATGTAGCGCAGCTTTTGCGGCTTCATGTCACGCCCATAGTTGCCCATAAATAGTCTGTGAAACGCCCACAAGTTAATATTCATCGATTGCGAAATCATGGCAAACACAGAGGAAAACCAAGAAACGTAACTTCACTCACGTCATTACGCCTTGTGACGGCATCATGGCATTTTATTACCATCCATTTGATTGCATCTGACAAGCTACAGATGTGTTATGAGGATGAATTGCATAACATGCCAATATTATTGCAGAACATATTTCACTTTTCATTTTGCAAATATGTGTTAATTTGCATTTCTGTTGTAATCTTCGTTTGCTTTTGTTTGTTTACACTGCAGATCGATCAAACGGGTGTTCGTGTCGGCTGTTAATTGTAAGACTTGCTAACTCTTCATGTTATTTATGAGAGGCATAATGGCCATTTCTTTTACAGTTTCTACAGTTTCACACACTTCACGTGTTTCTTCATTCTGCCGACGGTGTCGCCATTTCTCATTTCACCCGTTTCTGTGCGTACGCCTGGGTCAGACCTTGCGTGAAGGACCGCACATTTTCCCGTCAAGTTTACTTTTTATAAATACCAATTATTGCGTAGAGAGCGGCGTACGCCTTCTTTTGTGCGTACGCAACGTTTATAAATGAGGCCCCAGGATGCAGCTTCACAGTCTCCACACGATCCCAGTCGAGAAATAAGAGTCTTATCCAGCGAAACCATCGGCCATTTTCTAAAAAAAAATATATATAAATACTTTTTAACCACAAATGCTCGTCTTGTACCATCTCTGAGATGCGCCACGCATTACATCATCACGTTGGAAAGGTCACACGTCACGTCATCTATTATTTATTTTAGTTTTATTTTATTATTTAACTATTATTTAGTAATTTGTCTGTGTTCTCCGGTTCAGAAAGGATTTCAGAATGAAAATGTCATCTCATTTTCTCCTCCAACTTCAGAATCGTCCGACATCTTTGTTTTAATTTATTATTATTATTTTTATTTTTTTCGTGACCTTTCCAACATGATGATGTAATGCGTGGCGCATCTCAGAGATGGTACACGACGGGCATTTGTGGTTAAAAAGTATATATATATTTTTTAGAAAATGGTCGATGGTTTCGCTGGATGAGACTCTTATTTCTCGACTGGGATCGTGTGGATACTGTGAAGCTGCACTGAGACGGACATCTGAACCTTCTGTGAACATTGGAATAGTCGGTTGCCATTGAAGTCCATTATATGAAGAAAAATCCTGGAATGTTTTCCTCAAAAACCTTCATTTCTTTTCCACTGAAGAAATAAACACATGGATATCTTGGATGACGAGGGGTGAGTAAATTATCAGCAAAACATTTTTTGAAAATGAAGTAATCCTTTAAAGAATGAGTTGAATCTTGCATAACATATAAAAAACAGTTGAAAATCGCTTAACTTATTTTGATGAGTTAAAGCAATGTAAAAGCATGTGTTGTCCTAACTTATTGATCATATCATTTTTTCAGTATACCTTCAAAAAGTGAAGCTCTAAACCAATAACACATGAGAAACACAAGGATTCCTGCCTAGCGTTCCCTAACTCATCTCCTGACCGGGCACGTTCCCTAACTCCTATCCATCTCCTGACCGGGCACGTTCCCTAACTCCTATCCATCTCCTGACCGGGCACGTTCCCTAACTCCTATCTCCTGACCGGGCACGTTCCCTAACTCCTATCTCCTGACCGGGCACGTTCCCTAACTCCCATCTCCTGACTGGGCACGTTCCCTAACTCCTATCCATCTCCTGACCGGGCACGTTCCCTAACTCCTATCTCCTGACCGGGCACGTTCCCTAACTCCTATCTCCTGACCGGGCACGTTCCCTAACTCCTATCTCCTGACCGGGCACGTTCCCTAACTCCTATCCATCTCCTGACCGGGCACGTTCCCTAACTCCTATCTCCTGACCGGGCACGTTCCCTAACTCCTATCTCCTGACCGGGCACGTTCCCTAACTCCTATCCATCTCCTGACCGGGCACGTTCCCTAACTCCTATCTCCTGACCGGGCACGTTCCCTAACTCCTATCCATCTCCTGACCGGGCACGTTCCCTAACTCCTATCTCCTGACCGGGCACGTTCCCTAACTCCTATCCATCTCCTGACCGGGCACGTTCCCTAACTCCTATCTCCTGACCGGGCACGTTCCCTAACTCCTATCTCCTGACCGGGCACGTTCCCTAACTCCTATCCATCTCCTGACCGGGCACGTTCCCTAACTCCTATCTCCTGACCGGGCACGTTCCCTAACTCCTATCTCCTGACCGGGCACGTTCCCTAACTCCTATCCATCTCCTGACCGGGCACGTTCCCTAACTCCTATCTCCTGACCGGGCACGTTCCCTAACTCCTATCTCCTGACCGGGCACGTTCCCTAACTCCTATCCATCTCCTGACCGGGCACATTCCCTAACTCCCATCTCCTGACCGGGCACGAGGCGACTTTAAAAGCAAAAACTCTGCAACTGAAGGCCATATAATCAGTGCTCCCCCCGACAGAGAACAAGTCTCTCTCACCCAGGATAACCTCGAAAATAAAAAAGGAAAAATATCAAACGAGTGAACCGATGAAAGGATTGAATATTCAACCCAGCTGGAACCCTAACCCTAGAGACTGGAGTAATGATGCTGAAATTCAGCTTTGATCACAGGAATAAATTACACTTTACTATATATTCACATAGAGAACAGACGATTTACACTGGAATAATAATGACATGTTTTTACTGTATTTTTGATCAAATAAACACAACCTTGGTGAATAAAGTGAGATTAAATACATAATTGCTTCAAGTTCACACGGATCAACGGAAACGTCTAAAAACGCTGTATTATTCATGCCAGACTAGTAATTGGTGATGTCACTGTAAAGACTCCGCACACACACGCAGTCAAACACACGTGCCTATAGACTAAACACGTAACACACATGTGCACGCCGTCACCGCTTTGACAGATTCACGTTTTTGATGTTCATACGGAGATGATAACGCTTTCAAAACTCGTTCTCAGAAACGTGCACTTAGAAACCGGTTTCAGAGTTTGTGTTCTCAGGCCAACAAAATGCGTTTGCCGAGCAAATGAACGACCAGAACGCATTAAAAGCTTTCTGTTTTCAGTTGAAAATGGTGTTAGATTTTACTATACTTACTTAAAAACGTAGTTAAGCTGGGCAATGACTTCTAGAGCTGCTGTACAGCCAAACAAACTTAGTTCCATTGTTTTCCTGTTATCTCTGTAAAGCTGCTGTGAAACATTCTCTATTGTAAAAGCGCTGTATAAAATGAAGGTGACTTGACTTTTGAAAACTGTCTCCGAGTAAACAGCAAAAACACGAATCTCTGAAACAGATGACGTCACGCACATACGCATTACGTGTTCAATCTATCGCCATCTACTGGCCTGGCTGCAGAATACAGTGTTTTTAGTCGTTTTCGCGGATACGTGTGAATGCGGATAATTTTGACAATGGTGTCGTCTGTACGCGGAAAACTCAAAGGGAAAACTTCTCGGTTTTAAGTATAAATTGTCAGTTAAGTAATGCATTACTTTTAGCCTGGTTAAACCCAGACCATTCTCAGTAGTAACTGAGTTATGGTCTGGCAAAGCTTCATTAATAACTCATTTCCAAAGGGGCGTCACCAACGGACGTTGCTCAAATGCCTCTGGGCGCAGTTGGATAAACCTAAAACCAATCAGAGCGATCGTCATCGTGTAAAGCCATATGCTGCGTCCCAATTCGCCTGAGTTACACTACGCCATAAAAGTATGTACTCTTTTTGTGAAGAAAAGGTTTTTACTTTTGAATGTGTAGCAGAAAAGTAGGCAAGCTTTGGGACATACTACTTCGTCATCTTTATCGG
>NC_137141.1:35622358-35639858 GCF_949319135.1 Squalius cephalus | reverse complement strand
GAAGAAACACCTGATGGAGGCCCAGATCTCCATCCAGAAGCTGCGAGCGGATAACGTACGTAACACACACCTGAGCGGATAACGTATGTAACACACACTTGAGCGGATAACGTATGTAACACACACACCTGAGCAGATAACGTACGTAACACACACCTGAGCAGATAACGTACGTAACACACACTTGAGCAGATAACGTACGTAACACACACCTGAGCGGATAACGTACGTAACACACACCTGAGCGGATAACGTACGTAACACACACCTGAGCGGACAGCGTACGTAATACACACCTGAGCGGATAACGTACGTAACACACACCTGAGCGGACAGCGTACGTAATACACACCTGAGCGGATAACGTACGTAACACACACCTGAGCGGACAGCGTACGTAATACACACCTGAGCGGATAACGTACGTAACACACACCTGAGCGGATAACGTACGTAACACACACTTGAGCGGATAACGTACGTAACACACACCTGAGCGGATAACGTACGTAACACACACCTGAGCGGATAACGTACGTAACACACACCTGAGCGGATAACGTACGTAACACACACCTGAGTGGATAACGTACGTAACACACACCTGAGCGGATAACGTACGTAACACACACCTGAGCGGATAACGTACGTAACACACACTTGAGCGGATAACGTACGTAACACACACTTAAGCGGATAACGTACGTAACACACACCTGAGCGGATAACGTACGTAACACACACCTGAGCGGATAACGTACGTAACACACACCTGAGCGGATAACGTACGTAACACACACCTGAGCGGATAACGTACGTAACACACACCTGAGCGGATAACGTACGTAACACACACCTGAGCGGATAACGTACGTAACACACACTTGAGCGGATAACGTACGTAACACACACCTGAGCGGATAACGTACGTAACACACACCTGAGCGGATAACGTACGTAACACACACCTGAGCGGATAACGTACGTAACACACTTGAGCGGATAACGTACGTAACACACACCTGAGCGGATAACGTACGTAACACACACTTAAGCGGATAACGTACGTAACACACACTTAAGCGGATAACGTACGTAACACACACTTGAGCGGATAACGTACGTAACACACACCTGAGCGGATAGCGTACGTAACACACACTTAAGCGGATAACGTACGTAACACACACTTAAGCGGATAACGTACGTAACACACACCTGAGCGGATAACGTACGTAACACACACCTGAGCGGATAACGTACGTAACACACACTTGAGCGGATAACGTACGTAACACACACTTAAGCGGATAACGTACGTAACACACACTTGAGCGGATAACGTACGTAACACACACCTGAGCAGATAACGTACGTAACACACACCTGAGCGGATAACGTACGTAACACACACTTGAGCGGATAACGTACGTAACACACACTTAAGCGGATAACGTACGTAACACACACTTGAGCGGATAACGTACGTAACACACACCTGAGCAGATAACGTACGTAACACACACCTGAGCGGATAACGTACGTAACACACACTTGAGCGGATAACGTACGTAACACACACCTGAGCGGATAGCGTACGTAACACACACTTAAGCGGATAACGTACGTAACACACACTTAAGCGGATAACGTACGTAATACACACCTGAGCGGATAACGTACGTAACACACACTTGAGCGGATAACGTACGTAACACACACTTAAGCGGATAACGTACGTAACACACACCTGAGCGGATAACGTACGTAACACACACCTGAGCGGATAACGTACGTAACACACACCTGAGCGGATAACGTACGTAACACACACCTGAGCGGATAACGTACGTAACACACACTTGAGCGGATAACGTACGTAACACACACCTGAGCAGATAACGTACGTAACACACACCTGAGCGGATAACGTACGTAACACACACTTGAGCGGATAACGTACGTAACACACACCTGAGCGGATAGCGTACGTAACACACACTTAAGCGGATAGCGTACGTAACACACACTTAAGCGGATAACGTACGTAACACACACTTAAGCGGATAACGTACGTAATACACACCTGAGCGGATAACGTACGTAACACACACTTGAGCGGATAACGTACGTAACACACACTTAAGCGGATAACGTACGTAACACACACTTGAGCGGATAACGTACGTAACACACACCTGAGCGGATAACGTACGTAACACACACCTGAGCGGATAGCGTACGTAACACACACTTAAGCGGATAACGTACGTAACACACACTTAAGCGGATAACGTACGTAATACACACCTGAGCGGATAACGTACGTAACACACACTTGAGCGGATAACGTACGTAACACACACTTGAGCGGATAACGTACGTAACACACACTTAAGCGGATAACGTACGTAACACACACTTGAGCGGATAACGTACGTAACACACACCTGAGCAGATAACGTACGTAACACACACCTGAGCGGATAACGTACGTAACACACACTTGAGCGGATAACGTACGTAACACACACCTGAGCGGATAGCGTACGTAACACACACTTAAGCGGATAACGTACGTAACACACACTTAAGCGGATAACGTACGTAATACACACCTGAGCGGATAACGTACGTAACACACACTTGAGCGGATAACGTACGTAACACACACTTAAGCGGATAACGTACGTAACACACACCTGAGCGGATAACGTACGTAACACACACCTGAGCGGATAACGTACGTAACACACACCTGAGCGGATAACGTACGTAACACACACCTGAGCGGATAACGTACGTAACACACACCTGAGCGGATAACGTACGTAACACACACCTGAGCGGATAACGTACGTAACACACACCTGAGCGGATAACGTACGTAACACACACCTGAGCGGATAACGTACGTAACACACACTTGAGCGGATAACGTACGTAACACACACCTGAGCAGATAACGTACGTAACACACACCTGAGCGGATAACGTACGTAACACACACTTGAGCGGATAACGTACGTAACACACACCTGAGCGGATAGCGTACGTAACACACACTTAAGCGGATAGCGTACGTAACACACACTTAAGCGGATAACGTACGTAACACACACTTAAGCGGATAACGTACGTAATACACACCTGAGCGGATAACGTACGTAACACACACTTGAGCGGATAACGTACGTAACACACACTTGAGCGGATAACGTACGTAACACACACTTGAGCGGATAACGTACGTAACACACACCTGAGCGGATAACGTACGTAACACACACCTGAGCGGATAGCGTACGTAACACACACTTAAGCGGATAACGTACGTAACACACACTTAAGCGGATAACGTACGTAATACACACCTGAGCGGATAACGTACGTAACACACACTTGAGCGGATAACGTACGTAACACACACTTAAGCGGATAACGTACGTAACACACACTTGAGCGGATAACGTACGTAACACACACTTGAGCGGATAACGTACGTAACACACACTTGAGCGGATAGCGTACGTAACACACACCTGAGCAGATAACGTACGTAACACACACCTGAGCGGATAATGTACGTAACACACACCTGAGCGGATAACGTACGTAACACACACCTGAGCGGATAACGTACGTAACACACACCTGAGCGGATAATGTACGTAACACACACCTGAGCGGATAACGTACGTAACACACACCTGAGCGGATAACGTACGTAACACACACCTGAGTGGATAACGTACGTAGCACACACTTGAGCGGATAGCGTATGTAACACACACCTGAGCGGATAACGTACGTAACACACACCTGAGCGGATAACGTACGTAACACACACTTGAGCGGATAACGTACGCAACACACACTTGAGCGGATAGCGTATGTAACACACACACCTGAGCGGATAACGTACATAACACACACCTGAGCGGATAACGTACGTAACACACACCTGAGCGGATAACGTACGTAACACACACCTGAGCGGATAACGTACGTAACACACACCTGAGCGGATAACGTACGTAGCACACACTTGAGCGGATAGCGTATGTAACACACACACCTGAGCAGATAACGTACGTAACACACACCTGAGCGGATAACGTACGTAACACACACTTGAGCGGATAACGTACGCAACACACACTTGAGCGGATAGCGTATGTAACACACACACCTGAGCGGATAACGTACATAACACACACCTGAGCGGATAACGTACGTAACACACACCTGAGCGGATAACGTACGTAACACACACTTGAGCGGATAACGTACGTAACACACACTTGAGCGGATAGCGTACGTAACACACACCTGAGCAGATAACGTACGTAACACACACCTGAGCGGATAACGTATGTAACACACACCTGAGCGGATAACGTACGTAACACACACCTGAGCGGATAACGTACGTAACACACACCTGAGCGGATAACGTACGTAACACACACCTGAGCGGATAACGTATGTAACACACACCTGAGCGGATAACGTACGTAACACACACCTGAGCGGATCGTAACACACACCTGAGCGGATAGCGTACGTAATACACACCTACGACTTTTGCACCAATAAAGTCTTAATTACTGCTTATTAGTTAGTAAGGTAGTTGTTAAGTTTAGATATTTGGTGATTAAGGAATGTAGAATATAATCATGCATAATTAGGCATTAATATGTGCTTTATAAGTACTAATAAACAGACAATATCCTAGTAATATGCATGATAATAAGCAACTAGTTAATAGTGGGATAATAATTGGACCGTAAACTTAAGTGTAAAGACGTTCGTTTTCTGTGTTTGTCAGTAAATTATCAATGTCTAATATTGATAAACTGAGAGTTGTGTATTGAATGATCATTTGCCAAATTAAATCATGTAAGTCTGATGGCAGGATTGGTTTGTGTTTTTCTGCAGGATATGTACAGGAAAGACTGTAATCTGGCGGCTCAACTTCTCCAGTGCGGGAAATCTCCTTACAGAGTACACAGACTGTCTGAGGTACACACACACACTCTCTCTCTCTCTCTCTCTCTCTCTCTCTCTCTCTCAAACACACACTCACTATCCCGTTTTAAAAGCTGTTTTCCTCATGGGGGCCAAAAATGAGCTTTTTCTGAGGAAAACTGATCCTAAAAATAGCACAACCTTCGAGAAAGTCAGAGGCGCAGCGAATCCTTTCCACTTTCATTCTGCGGTCACAGGTTTCAAATGCACTGATTTCTTTCTCTCTCTTTCTCTTGGAGGCCCGACGGGTTTCTGCTTCTTTTGATGGTGACAGAAAGAGAAATGTGCTGTTTTATTGCTGATAGAGTCCGTTTACTGAAACGCTTCATGAACAGTTCATCAGAGAGAGAACAGAGAGATCATCCTTCATATGATTCATCCAATCTCAGATGTGATCGCACAATCAGTGTGAATCCATGATGCATGCTCTCATTCAGTGCTCTTCAACACTTCAACTAGAAAAAATGGTTTTCATTAATTGAAATGAAAATTAAATCAAATTAAATATAAATATTAGCTGAAAAATTAAAAAACTTAAATTGAAAAAAAATTAGAACTGATTAATATTTTACACAGTTCTGTGAGAGAATGCAATAGTTTTATGAGAGAACGCAGTTTTATGAAAGAAAGAAATAGTTTTACGTAAGAATGCAATAGTTTTAGTAGAGAACAAAATAGTTTTACAAATGCAATAGTTTTCTGAAAGAACGCAACAGCTTTATGAGAGAACGCAATAGTTTTATGAAAGAACGCAATAGTTTTATGAAAGGTCGGCGCCGATGGCCTCGTTGTCAGTGTGCCGATATGTAGCGCCGTTGCGCTCGGGCGATCCGAGTTCGAGTCCCGGCTCGTGGACCTTTCCCGATCCCGTCCCCCGTCACAATAAAAGGCAAAAATCACCAAAAAACAATATATATATATAAAAAAAAAAGTTTTATGAAAGAACACAACAGTTTTACGAGAGAACGCAATAGTTTTACGAGAGAACGCAATAGTTTTACGAAAGAAAGCAATAGTTCGCAAATGTTAATAATAATAGAGAACGCAAATGTTTCTCAGGGGAACGCAAATGTTTTGCGAGAGAATGCAAATGTTTAACTATTTTCGATCACCATGTCCCTTTAAGGGCTCTGTAGAAAACAGATACGAGTGTGATTACATGGTGCATTTCTTCTTTACATACATACTTTACATACGAGACATTTACAAGTCTCTCTCATTGGTGTCTCTGTGTGTGTGTGTGTGTGTGTTTTCAGCTTCCCGCAGATCTGCAGGAGCGAGTCAGTTCCCACATGGAGAAGCAGAGCGTAGTGCTCCGTCACTCCGGCTCAGATGCCGTTCCCACCGCCGTCATCGGCCGAGTCCTGGAGAAACCGGAGCCCGGGAGAAGCTGTCCGGTCACACGCTCCCCGAGTCCTCAAGAGTTCCCGTCAATCGCGGATAAAGTTCAGCGGCGCGCGGCATGTAAGTCGTCAGACCTGTCCTGCAGCGACACAGCGCTATACTGTCCCGCGGATGAGCGTCGGCACGAGCGCCGGATCCGAGGACTCTCCGACTGCAACCCGGAAGACCAGAGTTTCCCTCATAGTTTCTCTTTACACGAAGACGCTTTTCCTTTCGGATCTCTTCCGGCTTCCATCCGGCACTCCAGCTTTAGCACAGCGTTGGATGATCCGGCTCACGTATCGTCCTCATCCCAGCAGAATCTGTTCACGGACTGGCATGACGGAGACTATGAGCACAAGAACTCAACGTTTGGAAAGGAACATCCAGGTTTTCCTAAGTCAAGACACGTTTCTCACGGCTCACCGAACGGAGGTTCTCCGGCACATGGATACAGTTCCCGCGGGAATAGGAGCGTCCCGACGGGGAGCTGGCATCAGATGAGCGTTGAAGACGTGAACTCCTTCTTCTGCAGTCCTGAAGCCTTCAGTTTCCAAGAGCGGAACTTTGCAGTCCGACCCACTAAGATAAAACAGGGTCCGCTTTACAACAGCTTCCCGGAGGAAGAGCGCGTTTTCCAAGCACACGCACCAGTTCCACAGTTCCCTGCGTCAGCCGGACCCAGTCCTGCACTGAACCCGAAGATCAGCCTGAACGCTTTAAAGAGCGGCTTGATGTTCCGCTCCGGTCAGGACTCGAGCTGGTTCTCCAAAGACAAGCCGAGCATGACTGAAGGAGCTTTACGGAGAGATTACACAGACGGAAGTCCCAGCAACTCCAACGAGTCTCTCGACCAGAGTCGGGACGCTCAGCACTACAAGAGGGATCTCCGGAAAAACACGCCACGGCATCGAAAGTTTGGAAACACGGGACTCAGTCGTAAAGACAGTCTTAACAGAGCACAGCTGTATGGAACGCTGCTTAACTAACCATCAGTGTTTGGGTGTGCTTGATTATGATTTCACTTTTTTAAAGGGATAGTTCACCAAAAAATGAAAATTAGCCCATGATTTACTCACCCTCAAGTCATCCTAGGTGTATATGACATTCTTCTTTCACACGAATACAATCAGAGTTATATTAAGAAAATGCCCTGGCTCTTCCAAGCTTTATAATGGCAGTGAATCGCTGTTTCTGTTTTTAAGTCCATAAAAGTGCATCCATCCATGATAAAAGTGCATCCATCCATCATAAAAGTGCATCCATCCATCATAAAAGTGCATCCATAATAAAAGTGCATCCATCCATCATAAAAGTGCATCCATCCATGATAAAAGTGCATCCATCCATCATAAAAGTGCATCTATCGTCATAAAAGTGCATCTATCCATCATAAAAGTGCATCCATCCATCATAAAAGTGCATCCATCCATGATAAAAGTGCATCCATCCATGATAAAAGTGCATCTATCCATCATAAAAGTGCATCCATCCATCACAGCTGTATGGACGCTGCTTAACTAACCATCAGTGTTCATGAACTGGTAACACTTTGACATATGACGTATTTCAAGTGGGCGTGAAGAAGCAAGTGTGTCGTGTGTGTGATTCCCTGAACATACAGCAAGTACAGTTATGATGTAAATGTCTGATTACATTTATGCATTGCATTTATGCATTTGGCAGACGCTTTTATCCAAAGCGACTTACATTGCATCCTATACATTTATACATAGGTATGTGCAATCCCCTGGGATCGAACCCACAACCTTGCGTTATTAGCGCAATGCTCTTACCACTGAGCTACAGGAAAGTGATTAATAATGATAAAAAGCAGAATTAAAATGTGCAAAACTTTACATTTAACTACCAAATTATATGTGACGTCTAATTAATGGAACTGGCCGAGATCACAGGATATTAGGAGAATCCAGTGTTGGAACTGTATTAGGAAACGCGTTTCACTGTGGAAGCGCTGGAGGAAACGAACATCCACCAGAGAAAGGATTTAATGTTCGGGTCATTGTGAGGAAGGGATGGATTGTAGAAAAGCTGAAGTGACTCCAGTATATCGGCATGCATGATGGGAGAACCTTCACTGTGATCCGAGTGTGAATGTGAGTGTGAGAGGAATGAAGGAAGATCCTCACGGAGGAATCCCGAGTTCAGATGTTCAGCCTCATGATCTGACCGACAACATTACAGGAAAAACTCCTTCACACACGTTTACATATTTTTACTGTATTTCTCTTTACTAAATAAATCTGAACGATGAACTTGTTTTAATGTCGTTTGTTAGTGTGAATCGATGAGTAAATTAGAGATGAACTAAGATTAATAAATGTCTTCACTGTTAATTCATGTTAACTAATGTTAATGTCATCAGTGAATAAACCATGTAACATTCAGTAGCCACACACACACACACACACACACACACACACACACACACACAGACACTCACACACACACACACACACACAGACACTCACACACACACACACACACAGACAGACACTCACACACACACACACACACACACACACACACACACACACACACACACACACACTCACACACACACACACACACACACACACACACACACACACACACAGACACTCACACACACACAGACAGACACTCACACACACACACACACACACACACACACACAGACACTCACACACACACACACAGACAGACAGACACTCACACACACACACACACACACACTCACACACACACACACACACACACACACAGACAGACACACACACACACACACACACACACACACACACACACACACACACACACACACACACACACACACACAGACACACACACACAGAAGATCTGTATTAGAAAGATGTGTGTTTTCCAGCTGTAATGGACATCAGATCTCCTCCATATAAAACTGCGAGAGCCTGTAAGATGTTGTTCCACTGAAGCGCTGTGATCTCCAACACATGAATATGACTGAATATGATTGTGTCGAGATGAATATGATTGTGTCGAGATGCATGGATATATTTCTATCAACAGATTTTTCTGTATAACATCATATGTTTTCATAAGGAAAAGCTTCATATTTAATCAATGAAAGCATTGAAAGGAAAGAAAGGAAATGTTCCGTGTCACATGACTATACAGCTGTTTGTTATTACTGAATGTCCTTGTGCAGGAGAAGGATCAGGTCCATATCTTGATCTCTCCTGTCCAATCACAGGTGGCCGTGACGGCGGGCAACACGGGGTGGAGCGCGGCACACACACACGCGTGTTCATGAGCGTCCAGCGTCTTCAGGGGCCGTGAGCTCTGGTAGTCGTAGAAGTGAACGGATCCTGTAGAGCTGCCAGAGACGAGCACGCTTCCGTCTGCAGAGAACCCACAATGCACTGCGAAACCCTCCACCTGCAACCAATGAGACCAGAGCTTCCAGTCAAGCCAAGTCTCCTTCATTTATACAGCGCTTTAACTATATAGGTATGAGTGTGTGAATATATGTGCGCAGGCGTGTGTCTTTCTTTACAAACTGACATCGACAAATTACTCGTCTGGCCTTAAAAATTCATAATACAGGTTTTTTGTCGCTTCCGCGTGTCCATGTGACCTGGAATAATTTTGACAAGGTTTATCAGTACAGAGGTGAAGGAGGCCTTCACAGGAATATGCGGGTGATCATGTGACGTGATTTGGCGCTGACCTTGTGACCCTCGTATCGGCGTCTCTTGTTCATGCGGTACGGCCTCTGAGCGGAGAACAGCGCGATGTAGCCGCCGTTAGTCTGAGCGATGAAGCTAGCGTCCAGCGGGTGAGCGCTCAGACTCGGGCAGGTGTAGCGCTCCTAACACAACAACAAACATAAACAGCAACATAAACAGCAACATAAACAGCAACAACAACATAATCAACAACAAGAAAATTTCAGACATTTTTGAAAAAAAATTTGACTCCATTTTAACGATTAAATAAAAATTTTGTAATCAAAAAGAATGTCTAATTAATTGAAACAACGAAACATACAATTTAACTTTAACAAACTTTTAAAAGTTTAACAAAAATTACATGTTTAGGGTCCTTAAAAAATACATTTTGTACTTTTACCAAATTCTTTGTTTTCTGTTTAAGTTTTCTGGGTTCCATTTAAATGGTTTAACTTAATTTTAATAATCAAAAAGCAAGTCTAATTAATTGAATTCATTAAAACAAAAAAAATTTACTTCTCATTTCTAGGAATCCCCCCCCCCCCAACAACAGTAAAATATTTCTGTCATAATTTCTTCAAGTTAAACGAACTTTTATTTTGTCGGGTTGCCGTGAAGACTTCTGAGTGTGTTTATTGTTATTATGTGACGAACGTTTTTCTCAAATGAAACGGTAAAATTCTGAAGTGACTCTCAGATGAAGTTTGTGTGTTCATGTCCTCACACACGCGTGCTTCAGTGTGTGAGAATGTGGAATTACACACACAGACACACACACATGCAGGTGTAATATTTAAATAGTGTTTTTGCAGTTTAATATTCACAGACACTAGAATATATCCTGATTTGATTTAAGTGTTCTGACCTGATTTTTATTTATTCATTAAAATGACAAATTCTGTGAAATTCTGCGTTATACAGTAAATTCAGTTGGTATGAGTGGATTCCGTCCCTGTTTTCCCGCATGTAAATCATAGAGCCCTAGCGTTCTAAAAGGAAATCACCCTTTTCTAGTGTGTCTGCGTGGATGTGTGCGTGTCCTCAGGGAAGGCTCTCACGTGGAATATCTGGTTGGAGAGTTTGGCGGAGGTCTGGAAGTCCCAGGCGATGAGCGTTCGCTCGGCCGAGTCTCGGCTCACGGCGTCGGTGCTGCTCACGAACTCTCGGCCGCCGCTCAGGAACACGACGTCCAGCGTCTGCTGAACCGCAGCTTTATACACGCGCAGCACCTGCGACACACAGCACCTGAGACACACGCTCACAGCAAAGGCTCATGGGAAGGGTTGGAATCAGACTGACCTTCCGGCAGCGGGCGTCCCAGGCTTTGACCTCTGAACTGAAGCCGCCACTCAGGAACACGTCGGGGTCAGAAGGTCGCGGGGCGACGCAGGTCACCTTAAAACCGTTGTCCATCTGAGCGACGGTCTGACCTGAGGAGACATCGGCCAATCAATCAATCAATCAATCAATCAATCAACCAAATCAATTAATCAATCAATCAACCAACCAACCAACCAATCAATAAACCAATCAATCAATCAACCAATCAATCAACCAACCAACCAACCAATCAATCAATCAACCAATCAATCAACCAACCAAATCAATGAATCAATAAATAAACCAACCAATCAATCAATCAATCAATCAATCAATCAATCAATCAATCAACCAACCAACCAACCAACCAATCTATCAATCAATCAATCAATCTATCAATCAATCAATTAACCAATCAATCAACCAACCAATCAATCAATCAACCAACCAATCAATCAATCAATCAACCAACCAACCAATCAATAAACCAATCAATCAATCAACCAATCAATCAATCAACCAACCAACCAACCAATCAATCAATCAATCAATCAACCAATCAACCAACCAACCAAATCAATGAATTAATAAACCAACCAATCAATCAATCAATCAATCAATCAACCAACCAATCAACCAACCAACCAACCAACCAACCAACCAATCAATCAATCAAATCAATAAACCAACCAATCAATCAATCAATCAACCAATCAACCAACCAATCAATCAATCAATCAATCAACCAACCAACCAATCAATCAACCAACCAAATCAATTAATCAATAAATAAACCAACCAACCAATCAATTAATCAGTCAATCAATCAATCAAATCAATAAACCAAACAACCAATCAATCAATCAATCAATCAATAAACCAACCAACCAACCAACCAACCAATCAATCATGCAGTCAGTCAATTTAGTGTCGCTACTTTAGTTTCAAAGACACTCAATATTCAGTAATATTATTAATTTGACTGCAGTGACACTATCAGACGAGAACCATAATGACTCTATTCTTCTGAAGAGCTAAATGTGAATTAGTTTCATAATTGACTAATTTTGCAAAATGGAAACTGTGGAATATGTTTGAGGACGAACTGTGAATGTTGGTGAAGCAGCGCTTCTTTATTAACTGTGACGCGATTCATATGACGATCAACTCATGCATATTAATGAGAAGATTTGCATATGACCAAGTTTGATTTGATTTCAGCCTCTGATGAAACTTCAGGTTTTTTTGTAGCACTTCACAATAAGATCTGATTTGTTAACATTAGTTACTATTAGTTTAACACACGAGATGCTCTTGTGAGAATGCGCTGGTGTTTGTGGAGCCGATCGTCATCTCCTGCATAATTAACACGCGTCCTCCGTGTTTTTCATTAATGACTGTGATTCTCTGACGGCCGATAAGAAGCACGTCTCTCGTGATGAGCAGCTGAACGATCATTTCGCCTCTCCTGTAAACATTTATGAATGATTTAAGAATCTTTGGATATTTGTGCTGGAAAACATCAAACAATCATGATGATGATGATCTGAATCCTCCGTCTCTCTGCACACACACACACACACACACACACACACACACACACACACACACACACACAGTCAAACCAACATTTACTCACACACCTTCAACATTTCTCACATCATCAGTTTATTCGCTATAGTTCAGAAAATGGTAATAAATATGAGCAGAACTCAGTTGATATTTGACTGGTTTTGTCCGTCCTTCTGTTAGACTGTCTCACACATGAATTATGTTGAATATCTGTCAGCTGTTAAATTTAACTACACAATTAGATAATACCAGTTTAGCTCAACCAATCACCAAGCAATGCTTCATTGTGTTCAGTCTGTGTGTAAAAAGAGCATTAGCAATTAAAGAAAACACACTTCAGCAAAACATGATCAGCTCAAAGTGTCCCAATCATTACTGCTCCCAAATGTTTATAAATGTCACTGGTAGTCGCTGTCTTGTTTATAAATGTCACTGGTAGTCGCTGTCTGAAGAGTTATTGGGTGTAATATGTCACAGTTTACTTTATTTTGCTCTCCTCACACTCACTCACTACTCACCCGTCTCCGCGTCAGTGAGCGCCGTCGTACCGTCGAACGACCCCGAGAGGAGGCGACGCCCACACGGCAGCCAACACGCATCACGGACCGCGCCCCTGTGGGCGGAGTAAGTGCGTAAGCTCCGCCCACCGCCAACACCGTCCCACACCTACAAACACACACACGTTCAGCTCAACGAGAACGCCAGTATCACTGCACCGTGACTCTATTAACCCTCTGAGGCTCTTCACGTGTCGCTCACAAATGACCGAAATTTATTTTTTTATTTCAATGAAATGAATGTACTATAGTTTAGTTCGAAAATGTTTTTTATTTAATATTTTGTATTTTTAGGGGATTTTATGGTACTAAATTATATTTACGCTGTATTTATAACCCATTTATGCACTTTTTGAGCATAGACCTGAAAATTACATTTCCAACATAAATTGTGAAAAAGTTTAAAAAAGAGAATTTAAAGTTACAGAATTTTACCTAACTTGTATTTAGTAATTTTATATGAAATATATATTTTCAAAAACATGTTTTACTCTAAAACTGTTAGAAAATCAAAGCCATAAAAACAAGTTGTGTTAAAAATGTGAGCTTGATATCTCAGTAAATGGTCTTTCCGTGAGAGTGTGTTCGACTGCAGTACCGAACGCTTCCACTAGAGGAAACTCGTCAAACATTCATTTCCAATGCGCTCATTTCTGACCGCGAGGAGCTCACGTGGGACTATACAGGACCATTAAACCTGTTCAGATCATGTCCATAATTTTTTTTTTTGTGTTCGCACAGCAAGTGCCAAAACCGGCTTGAAAAACGCTGAGTTACTTTTTTTCAGTTTACTTTTCTGTCTATGTGCAACTGTTTTTTAACATAAAAATATGTGGGTCAATTTGACCCAAAAACAGAAAGAGAGGAATTATTTCACAACAGGATTTCAGAATTTGACATATTTTATATTCGTTTAGTTTCTAACATATGAAAGCCCATTTCTGCCACACAAGGGACAAAATCATGCTTTGGTAAATCTTAATTATGACATAAATCAAAATTATGAGTCATATTTATGGCATAAAAAGTCATAATAACAGGTACATCTGACTTCATAACATTAAAACTCTGAATTATGACATACTAGACATAATTAGAGTTTTTGGTCAAAATTGTCATAAAAAGTAAAAAAGTCAATTATGAGACACAAAGTCGAAATTATGACATTAAGTAAATGATGACAAAATTATGAGTCATATTTAAGACTGTCATAATTATGAAAAAAATCAAAATTGACATAAGTCAAAATTATGACATGCTACATAATTATGACAAAAGTAAAACTTAAGAGTAGAAATTATGAAATTACAAAATTATACTAAGTCATGATTCTGGAATAAAAAGTCAAAATTATGATTTATCAAAGCCTGATGACTGTTTTCCTGCTGTGCTGGAAACGGGCTTTCATTCTGACGAGATGCAATAGAGGTTTAAATAAAAGCATGAGTTTTGGTGTTTTCTGTAGTGTTGAACTGAACAGGAATCATCCCGAATCCCGACAGATAAAGCCGGCGGGGAGAGGAAGAGTGAACGTCCTGTAACGAGACAGATACAGACTGAGAGACGCTCCTCGACCCTCCAGACATGCTTCATTATTAAACACACACACACACACACACACACACACACACACACACACACACACACGAAACAGCATCTGATAGTGTTGGTTCTCATTTCCTCTGTGGGCAGAACAAGCTGTCCGTGATCAACATCACCTCACAATCAGATCCAGCAGAAACAGACTGAAGTCAACACACACACACACACACACACACACACACACACACACACACACACACACACACACACACACACACTACAGATGAATTATGAATTATAACCCAGCAGAAACAGGACGGGTTTAGTTCCCAGTCTCTGGTTCATCGATCCTTCCATCAGTCCTCGGTGAACATTTCTCATGAATATCTGAACGGTTGGTTATATTGTTCAGTGTGTGTGTGTGTGTGTGTGTGTGTGTGTGTGTGTGTGTGTGTGTGTGTGTGTGTGTGTGTGTGTGAGTTCACCTTTCCTGAGGACATGACACACATCTCCTGGGTCTCGACACACATATTCACCTGACCGTGATGGAGCCGCATCGCAGGGACACACACATGAACACACACATGAACACACACTCGTCTGGTCCTGAACCCCAGTGTGTTCACATCCACAGGCTTTATTGATTTGTGTGATACTGAATAAAAAAATGCTGGATGGAAATGCTAAGATCCTCATAAAAAATGAGGTGGATAATTATCATGCATAGATTTAATGATAATTTATTTTTAATGATGAAACTGGATTCCTCTAGTGTTGGCCTTACGGGGTTAGATGAACAATCAGGCGTTTATGTGACTAATATAATCCTAATTCTGCGATTGCTTCACTGATTTAGGCGATCTAGTTCCCTTGTTACATATTTCACATGTAAATTATGCGACTAACCCTGACCCAGATGTTGATCATTAATATTACTCGGTACTTAAATGTATAGTTAAGCTGTGTTGTAAAACGGTTAGTTCCAATCCTTGATTCTGATTGGTCAATAGCTGTGTTTTACTCCCGGTAACACACGGCATGACCGCTTCACACAACGGTTCTGTGTGTATCACTACACAACACCCCTAGCAACCACTCTTAGCAACGTCAACACATGTGCTCATTGATATTGTTCGTTAAAGCTAGAGTCGAGTATTGTGGGAGATCGAGTGTTCCTGCATTTACAGTAGATATAGCATTGTCCTTCAGGTCAGTCCTATATTCATAATAAATAATCTTGTCCTTTTTAACAGTTCAGGGGTTCCCGTGCCTTAGTCATCTATCAGGTGCGTCTTCCTTCTCCGTGATCACACGTGTGAGTCCTCTCAGTGTAAAAGTCTCCTCTACCGACTGACTCGCTCATGAAGACGGTCTTTGTCTCCATCTACTGGTGAAATAATGTCTGTAACTTCTGTTGCTGTTTACAGTCAGGGACTAGTTTTTCCAGTGGAAGGAATGCTTTTAGTGGTTTTACTTCATGAAAGTTGCATAGATGCATATTTTTCGGCTTTAATATTTGTATTGTGTGGTAACCGTTTTATAAAAGCAGTAAAGCACTCGAGGCTGTGCTGTATCGGGAATAGGTCACGGCTGACTCGAGCCGGACAACGCCCTTCATCCGTGACTTATTCCCGATACAGCACAGCCTCGAGTGCCTTACTGCTAACACTGGGAATGAAGAGTGTAATCCTTATTTCCCCAAGAGTGAACACCTATAGAAGAGGCGGCTGACTGTGTTGTGTTGTGCTAGGCTAGGCTAGGTTGGGTTGGGTTTGGTTGAGTTAGGTTGGGTTAGATTAGGTTGGGTTAGATTAGGTTGGGTTAGATTAGGTTGGCTTAGATTAGGTTAATTTGGGTTAGGTTGAGTAGTGTTATGTTTTTTGTAGGGTTAGGTTAGGCTACATAAGGTTAGGTTGGGTTAGGTTTTGTTGGGTAAAGTTAGCTTAGGTTGGGTTGGGTTAGGTTAGGTTGTGTCAGGTTGGGTTAGGTTAGGTTAGGTTGTGTCAGGTTGGGTTAGGTTAGGTTTTGTTGGGTAAAGTTAGATTAGGTTGGGTTGGGTTAGGTTAGATTGTGAGTGTTATGTTTTTTGTTGGGTTGAGATAGGTTGGGTTGAGATAGGTTGTGTCAGGTTGGGTTAGGTTGGGTTGTGTTAGGTTCATACCTTGCAGGTGTAGTCCATGGAGGCCGAGAGCAGCAGGTGACTGAGATGATCCACTGGACTCCACTGCAGTGTGTTCACTGGACCCTGGTGGGCCTGGAGGAGACACTGCACTCGTCTGGGCAGCTCGACCCGACCGGGCTTTAGTGCCAGGAACGGCCGGACCCTCTCCGAGACCTCGGACAGCAGACGAGCTCCGGCAGGTGGAGGTGTGTGAGGTGTGTGAG